>NC_142165.1:18489821-18792851 GCF_029865625.1 Vigna umbellata | reverse complement strand
TTAAATTTTAATTTGAAGGTGCCTAAACGATCGCGGTGGCAAGAGCTTCATTTTGAACCGAACAATTTCCTGTTCCGACCGGTAAGTCTCCTTTTCCCTTCTCTTTCACTGTTCTAGAACCTAGGGCATGCAACTTTGCTGGGTTCACTTGCTTTGTACGTTTTTCCTTCCATTCTCTGTCTATTCGAGCTCTAAGAGCTATGTTCTATCATCAATTTGGTGATCTGTAGGTTCTGTCAAGTTTCGCTCTGTGTGGAGGGTATTGTTAGGGCATCGACTGTGAGTTGTATTGAGCAACCCAAAAGAAGAAGGTAAGGGGAGCTAGTCATATATTGTTTGGACTGTATTATGTGTGTGTTTGAATAACTTGTGATTTATGGTACTGCTATATTATGTTTTGGAAATGAACATGTTGATTTGTATTTGCTGGATGTGTGAAAGTTGTGTACTTATGATGTATTGAACTTGGTTTGACTTGGATGAGTGTATTAGTTGTACTGGATTTCTGGAATGGAGTAAGGACTCTGTAAAATAGATAAAATGGACAGTGAGTAGGTACGGGTACTGTTTTAGGCTACTGTGAGGGAAGTGGAGTATCAAAATTGGGCAATTGGGGTCTAGAGTATCATAGGGCAGTTTGGAGGACTTAGATAAATAACTTGGGACTGATTGAGAGTACTGTGTTGGTAGGATAGAAGAATCTTAAAAACCTGAGTTGGCACATCCCTGATCATAGAGTAGTCCTGGCCTGGTCCAGTCAGTTGTGACTAGTCATAATGTGCTGGCGTCGAAGGTGAGACTGATGCGTTCAGACATCTGATTCTTCTCCGGTGACCAATTGGGTTAGCAAAGTGGGGATGAGGCGGAAATCATGTGTCAGTCTTGTTAGAGGAGAAAGAGGTTAAGAGAGTTTTGTTTTTGGGTCCTTTGAGAGGAGCTGAGGTAGATAGTTTGAGCATAGGTGGTCTTGAGTGAAATTGGACGGTGGGGCTAGCTTGTATTAGTAAATTAGAACAGGTTAGGACCATAAAAATGAGAAAAGTCATGTTCAAAAGGGTAGAATCAAAATTGGGTCCTTGGGTTAATTAGATTGAAGGTTTAAGTTGAAATGTGGTAGAAATCACTCTAGAATCATGCTAAGAAGGGTTATAATCAATTAGACAAGTTTAATTACGTGTGATAAAAGGATTAGGAGGGTTAGAAGTTGGGAAAAATAAATGGAAATGGTAAGGATTAGTGAGAGTGTATGATTCTGCAGAATTCACGTTCTGCAGATTATGTAGTGTCGCTATGCGAGTTGTCTTGCATAGCGAGACCCTGAGAAGGGTGCTCACTGTCTTGGAAATTCGCTGTGCGAGATGGTGCGCTGTGCAAATTTCCAGAGGGTGATGCTTACTGTTTTTGGACTCGCCATGGCGAATCCTGTCGCTATGCGACTGGTGGTGGTCTAGGATCACTGCCCATTTAATTCGAAGGGCGAGTGGGGCGCATAGCGAGAGCTTTGGGGTGGTTGGTCTCTGTCTGAGTTCTCGCATAGCGACCTGGATGCGCTATGCGAGAGGCTTGAGGTCTGATGCATGATGCGACTTAATTCGCTATGCGAATTAAGGTGCGCTATGCGAGATGATCCTATTTCGCCTTGCGAATGAGATGCGCTGTGCGACTCCTGTCGGGTCAAGTCTCTTATTTTGATATCTTTGCTTGGATCAATTGATTGGAATGCATAGTATGAGGTGATTTATGTGGAAAGTATGTGAAAGTGTGAGAATATTCAACATGTGATGTATGGTTAAAGAAAAAGGATATGTGGTTAAGATTATGGTGGTTTGACGTAATTCCATGATCTTCAAGGAGAAGATTCATGGTGGTGCAGTAGTGTTTAGAATGATCTACAGGGAAGCTCAGTCTTGGGGGTTATCCTAACGTTCCAATGATCTTTCATGCTCAAGTAGAGAGGATTGAACCATGTGGTGAGGAGTAGTAGGAGGTCTTAGTCTTGGGGGCTTCCAGTATGCCTCAAGGCCCGGAACAGGCTAACCTCGTGAGTGTGGTAGGGTGGGGAACCCAAGTTTCATAAGCCACCACGAGTGTATGACCCGCCATAGCTCAGTAATCATTCTAAGTCCGAACGAGTCAAGTCTAGTTTATGACATGTTTCTTGGTATGATTTAACTTGCTTGGCTTAAAGTATGTATTTGATTAATTGTTTACTCTAATATAGTATGTTTGTTTGTAAAACTAGCTCACCTTTGCTTGCTTGTGCGCTTGTGGTATGTGTTTTCTTTTGCAATGATCATCCAATTGGATGCGGGCAGACGAAGAGGAGGTATCTGTGGAGCAAGCGCTGGAAGACAGTGATGCTGCAGCTTAGTATGCTTAGGATATGGATTAGTGGAACTATTCTGGAGAAAATTTCCAATGGTCCTCTATGTTTAAGAGACCAACTCTGATCTTATTTTGGATGACTGTAACTCATATAGTCTACCTTATGTCTCTAACTGCTTTCCAATATTATACCTGAATGACGTCTTTATTATATATGCATACCGTATATTTGGGATGTCACATAAACTAAATAAATTTTTTATCGAACATTTGATATTTAATTATTTAAAAATACTACATATTCGTGGTTTTCTTTCTTTTTAGTGATGGTGGCTATCCCTCGTGAGAATGGTTACTTATTTTTTGTTCATCTTGCTATCTGCGTGCAAAGCATGGCTTATTTTTTTATTTTTTATTATCCAATTTCTCCCATGCATTTAGTTTTTTTAGTTGTTGATTTTAATAAATAAATAATAACAGTAAGGAATAATACGAGATTTTAAAAAGAAAACGAAACAGAGGCTGCAAATCAAGGGGCTGCGTGTACCACCAGTAAACCAAGGGGCTGCATCTGCATATGAATCCAGCTAATTTATCTTTGCCAGGTACAAAAAGAACAATAAATAATAAATAGTATTTTTTTTTTCATTATGAGATTTAAAAACAAAGACAAAATTGAAACCATAGGGAGTATTTATTATTTTCACATGTTATTGCCATCTTAAAACATAGTGTAAAGTAATATGTAAAATATAAGAACTTCTTCATGTTTATTTGAAAAAGAATAAATAAAATAATTAAAATTGTTACACATTATTTTCGACTGCTATTCTCAACTTAATCCGTTCATGTGCTAGAAAATGAAATTAAAAAAAAAAAGTGTTAAGCACCTCTCTAAGCACTTGACACAATTTACATAAGACGCAATGATTAATTGTGACATTATTTTATTGAATATTTTAATTTGCAGATTGAAAGAATAAATTTGACATTTGAAAATGTTTTAGAAAAAAATTATACGATGTTTAAGCTAAAAATATTGTTGAAGAATTATATTTATGGGTTGAGAAACTATTGGTATGGCACTTCTTTATATAATTTTTAAAATATTTATATCATATTATAAGTTAATAATATATGTAAATTAATTAAGCTGATAATATATATATATATATATATATATATATATATATATATATATATATATATATATATATATAAATTAATTAAGTTAATATATAAAAGAACAACAATGAAAATATCCGAATATTAGCAATAGAAATTATAAACATAACACAAAAAAACCATGTGACAGTTTTATTCAAAATATTTAAAAATAATAATTACTTTTAAAAATTAATTAGCAAGTATATTTTTTAAAATTAGTTAATAATTATATTATAAAAGATAAAATAGTAAAAAAAATTGTGCACGCCAGAATTATAGAGAGAGAGAGATAAAAATTGTGTACATAAAAAAATATTTTCTTTATATATAGATATATATATAGTATTCTCTTTATATACAGATAGATATAGATAATAAGATAATCTATAAAGTAAGAAGGAATAAAATGAGAATTTCATCCTCTAAGTGAATCTGAAGTTCAATTTCTGAAACTAAAAAAATATATTAGATCCTAAAAGATTCCTCAAATTTAGTTGCTAAATGTTTATAAAATTCTCAAATGAAAATTATTTCCGACTTGCAAAACCTAACATGCTCACTTTCTCATAACTCCAAACAAACACAGTTAATAATGATAAACAAAACACTCAACCATACTATTATCATGAACGATAAAACGCTTAATGAATGACTGAGATAAATATTTAATGATAAATTGACGTTCGTCTTTAAAATGCTAAGGATTGGCTATCATGAATGATAAAACTCCTCGAAATTTTTAATGCAAACTATACTAGAAACCTAACCCTACCAAAGAAAAATGATTGAGATAAATATTTCTCCATCAACTTATTCAAACTGATAATTTCTTGGTCTTCTTTTTTCATTAACTGGGCCAACCAGTCAGTATATTTGATGTAAACATTTAAGAAATGACATTGAAATTTAGTTCATTTAAAAAATGATGCATCAATGACAACCAACAAGGTGTTGGATTTATAACCTAATTTTTTGTTGGCATAATTTATGGCTTACATCATTCATGGTGACCACTGAGAGGTTCATTTTTCTTGAAATATATGCAACATTTATTACTGAGTTCAAAGTGTGGTCCTTACTCTTGTGTTAATACAAAAAGTTATGCTTCATTTTTCTTATAATATATAACATTATATATGTTAAGGGTAGAATGTGGTCCTTATTCTCTGTGTTAATACATAAAGTTAGGGTTGGGAGGGGACCATAATTTAAAATACTCAAATAATAATGTTAAGATATCAGGTACAATTATTATCAATTTTAAATTAGTGTGTTCATTTTCTCTTTAAATTTCACATCACATTTAGTTCTAACCAGAAGAAAAGGAAGTTCAACCTATCTTCATTAAGTATGTTTAGAACTAAATATTATTTTTTTGAGGATAAAGTAATTTTTTGAGGATAAAGTTGACGTAATTATTTAATGTGTATAAATTAGATTTTATAAAAAACTAATTTAATCATAATCCTTTTAAAACATATTGGTGATTTATTTGGATTTTGACAAATTAATATAAATGAGAGATGTAAAGATTTTTTTTTATCTCATTAAAACTCCAATAAAAATTTCTTACAATGTCTACATTTTAAATTTAAGATATTTATCTCGAAAATACTCCAAAGCATGAAATGCTCACTACACAAAAAGACACTAAGAAACAAATTTCACTCTCCGTTATTTCCTTTTTTCCTTTTTCTTTCTTTCGTTTTCCAAACTTTTTCAACTTTTTTTGTTTTGTTGTGTGTATCATTTTCAAAAATTCTATTATGTGTGTTTCAGGGTATTTCAAATGTTCACAACACATATAGATAATTTAACAATTATATTGTGTTTCAAAATAGTGTGATATGATTCTTTCAAATGGTTTCTAAATTTGGATTACTTTTTAAAATGGATAAATATTAGATTAAATAAATAAATAAAAACATAGAATAAGACATATATAGTAAAATTCATAATCTAGAATATTGTTTATTTTAAAAAAAACACTTAGATGCAATTGACGTCTAGTGAATATTCGCTTCACGACACTTGTCATCCAATAATTAATTACTCACTCATCGAACTTACAAGACTTAAAAAAAACTGCAATGACTCAAAATAACTCAAAATTATTTCATAAGTCAACTATAAGCTAAGATCTTCATATATATTTTTTGGTATTCAAGCTTCATACAAATTCTCCTCAAGTCTTTCTTGTAATGGATTAAGAGATAGTCTTCTATCAATGTGTATCCCAAAAATACATTTTTCACGTGTTAATGTGTTAAAATTAACAACCAAGGAGTACTAAAATGAACTATAGTGTATGAGAATTAACACTTTCTTTGACGTAGTTAAGAATGTTAATAAAAATTTATACTTGTGAGTATTCGTAAATAAAATCCGTAACGGGTAGGAATGAGTATTATAAATAGATACCCTCATCTAATGGATATTTATATTTTCTATATTCACATGTTAATGTGTTGGGTACAAGTATCATAATATTCATTCATGTATATACACATATCTACTAATCTCTAATTTACCAAAATCTCTCTCTCCCTATCTCTCAATAAATATATATATATATATATATATATATATATATGTATGTATATTAGTAAAGAATATGATTTAATAATTACTTTTATAACTTTATCTGGACTTGTGTTAATTTGAATTTATTTGGACTTTGTTTGTTTGAAAGTTATGATAGTAATGTATTGTGTACCGTATGGGTCGGACAATAGCAAACCAGATGGTTTTTGAGAATAAGCAGCGAGGGAATGTGGCTGGACCAATAGGCAAGACCGAACAACTATAACCAGGGACGTCCGACCTTATTCGATACATTTTGTTTTCTCCATAAGGATTAAGGTAAATGGTACGTAATTAGGGGTATTGAGTTGAGACTGAGCCGAGATTAAGGTTTCACTTATCTCAAGCTCATGCCAAAAAACTATAAATACATATGTCAAAGGTAAGAGGTAGGTGATCACATTTACTGTGCATTTAATATCATTGCTATGAACTTTTGTACAGACAATTTGCTGACTTAAGTACCGAATAACCTTTGGCAGATACCCCTCCGAACGGTGGAGTGAAGACGAAGATTGGAGGGAGTTGCTACTGGACGACATCCAAAGAGAAATTTATTAGTGAGAGGGGCAGAAATGAGAAAACATAAGGTGTAAGGGGTAAAAGTGAGAAAGCACACTTTCAGACCAGGATTAAGTAAATAATCCTACGTAGCAAGAGAGAGAAAGAAAGATTCAGAGTTTTGTAGTGAGAGAGAGAGCCGAGAGAATGAAGAAGTTCAGCTAGGGTTTTTAACCCTCTCAAGCACAGATCAGAGATGAAGATGATGATCAGAGTAGAGAGAAAAAAACGGAGAATGCACACAAGGTAATGAGTAAAAAGTATTAACTGTGTATTCTGTTTTTCTGCTTTTATAGTAGCTCAAATACATTGAATCTGTTTTCTGTTTTTGTTTATTCTAACACTCCTCCTAAACAAAAACTTTTAATCGAACAAAAACACGATTTTATGAAGAAAGACACTCTTTTCACCGATTGAATCGGTGAAATTTCTTCCCTTTCGATTCTGGACCTTCTGGACCGATTTTAATCGGTACAAACACTTCCTCCTTAGCATACGAGCACTTTCCTCCGATTAGAATCGGAGAAAGTTCTCTCTAGATCGATCTCCTCCTCTCCGGCAGAAACCCTAGGTTTTCGCCCTCCTTCTGGTGCGATCTTCACTGATCTCAGCTCGCACCATTCCAATCTGCTTTATGAGCGACAAAAAACGTTCACTTTTGAGCGCTTTGGTGAGTATATCTGCTAGTTGGTCTTCGGATCTACAGTGTACAACATCCAGTCTACCACTACTGACCTGTTCTCTGATGTAATGAAACCGGGTCTCAATGTGCTTGCTCCTGCCGTGTGATGCAGGATGCTTAGCAAGGTCTATGGCTGACTTGTTGTCAACAAGTAGCCTCACTCTTCCAGTTAGCTCAATTTTCAACCCTTCTAATAGGAATCCCAGCCAAGTTGCTTGACAAGTAGCTTCACAGGCAGCTATGTATTCTGCCTCACATGACGACAAGGCAACCACTGATTCCTTTCTTGAACTCCAGGAAATTGGAGTTCCTCCCATGAAAAAAATATATCCAGTCGTGCTTTTTCTGTCTGCCTTATCACCACACCAGTCTGCATCTGAGTAAGAAGTGATTTGCACTTCTTCTCCAGCCTCTCCTCTTCTCAGTAGTATTCCATAGGAGTGAGTGCCCTGCAAGTATCTTAGAATGCGTTTGACAGCATTCAAATGTGACATTCTGGGGCATTCCATGTACCTACTCACCACTCCAACACTGTAACTCAAGTCAGGTCTTGTGTTACAGAGGTATCTCAAACTCCCAACAATACTTCTGTAAGCTGTTGGATCTACAGCTTCTTCATCTGGCTCCTTCTCAAGTCTCAGCCCCACTTCAGCTGGGGTATTAGCAGCATTACAGTCAACCATTTCAAACTTTCTTAGTAGATCTAGAACATATCTGGACTGGTGCATCACAATTCCATTCTCAGTCTCAGTAAATTCTATTCCAAGGAAATAGCTTAGCTTTCCCAAGTCACTCATCTCGAATTCACTCAGCATTTGAAGTTTGAATTCTGAAATCAGCTCCTCACAGCTCCTAGTGACTAATAGGTCATCAACATATAGGCATACTATTAGCTTTTCTTGTCTGCCACTGTGTTGGCAGCACTTCACATACAACCCGTGTTCTGAAACACACTTCTCAAAGCCAATGCTGCTCATGAACCCATCAATTCTCTGGTTCCAAGCTCTTGGAGCCTGTTTAAGCCCATACAGAGCCTTTCTCAGCCTGTACACCTTGTCCTGCTGCCCTTTAACCTCAAATCCCAGTGGTTGTACAACATATACTTCCTCTTCCAGCCTTCCGTTTAGAAAGGCTGACTTCACATCCAACTGGTGTAATGACCAGTGAAATTTAGTAGCTAGTGACACCACCAACCTGATTGTTTCTACCCTGGCAACAGGAGCAAATACTTCTCCATAATCAATCCAGCTTTTTGTAGAAAACCCTTAGCAACCAGCCTTGCCTTGTGTCTTACAACCACACCTTGTGGGTTTATTTTTGACTTATAAACCCACTTTAATGCTATGGGCCTCTTGTTAGAGGGCATATCAACCAACTCCCAGGTCTGATTCCTCTCTATAGAGTCAATCTCTTCCTGCATTGCCTTATACCACCTTTCATCTTTCACAGCTTCATCAAATTCAACTGGTTCAGCCTCTGCTATTAAGGCAAAGTGAACAAAGTTGCCTTCTGATGTGAGTGTTACCTCATAGGATAAGTCATAGTCTCTTAGATGTGCTAATAGTTGTGTAACTCTTGATGACCTTCTACTGTTGTCATCCCTTCTGTCCTTCTCTATTCCCTCTCCAGCAGTAGCATCTTCCAGATTAATGGTTGATGGTTCCTGCTCACCTGTTTCCCACTGCCATACTCCAGCCTCATCCACCACAACATCTCTGCTGATGCAAAATGTTCCTGCTATAGGATCATACAGTTTGTAACCTCCAGTGGCTTTGTAACCCACCAAAATCAGTGTCACTCCCTTGTCATCCAGTTTCTTTCTCAACTGGTCAGGTACATGCTTATAGCATATAGAGCCAAAAAATTTTAGATGCTTAACAGCTGGTTTCACCCCTGTCCATGCTTCCTCAGGTGTCAACCCATTCAGTCTCTTTGTTGGAGACAGATTCAGAACATATGTGGCTGTCAACACAGCCTCACCCCACAGGAAATTAGGCAGCCCTTTACTCTTCAACATGCATCTAACCATATTTAATATGGTTCTGTTCTTCCTCTCTGCTGCCCCATTGTGTTGTGGTGTATAAGGAGAGGTAACTTCATGCACTATCCCTTCCTTTTCACACAACTCTTTAAACTCAGTGGAGGTATATTCTCCTCCTCCATCTGTCCGCAACACTTTAATCTTCCTCTCACACTGTCTCTCAACAAGACATTTAAATTTTTCAAATGTCTGCAACACCTCCCCCTTTCTCCTGATCAGGTAGACCCAACATCTCCTGGTCCAGTCACCAATAAACAGTAGAAAATACCTGCTGCCTCCAGGTGTTTCTACTTGTATAGGGCCACACACATCTGAATACACCACTCCTAATTTTTCTGTTGACTTCTGGGGTAAGATCTTCTGAAAACTGCCCCTGGTCTGCTTGCATTGGACACACTCCTTGCACACTGTTTCTGGAATTTTCACCTGAGGTAAGCCACTCACCATATTTTTCTGACTCAACAGTGATAAATCCCTGAAATTTAGGTGTCCAAATCTGAGATGCCACAGCCATTCCTCTTTATTTTCTGTTGCAGTAAAACATTGCTGTTTTATTGCACTCATCACCACCCGAAAGGTCCTGTTTTGTGACAGCTGAGCCTGCACAATCATCTTCTTATGTTGATTGAAAATGCTGAGACAATTGTTCTCCATTTTCATCACATATCCCTTCTGTAATAGCTGTCCCAAGCTCAGCAGATTCGTTTTCAGTCCTGGTACATATAGTACCTCTTCAATTATCACCTCTTTACCCTCTGCATCTCTCAGAACAACTCTCCCAGACCCTTCTGCAGTCAGACTTCTGTCATCTGCAAACCGGATCTTCCCCTGTACAACTCCCTTCATCCTCAAAAACCAGTCCTTCCTCCCTGTCATATGAGTGGAACAGCCAGAATCCAAGTACCATGTTGTGCTCTCTGGCTGTTCCTCTCAAATGTTGGCCATCAACATCACAGCCTCTGAATCTGACTCATCCTCGTGGGCCAGATTAGCCCTCTTTTTGGGTTTGTTCTTAGCACCTTCCCCTTTCCAGCATTCTTTTGCATAATGTCCAAGTTTTTGACAATTATAGCATTTCACTTTCTTTTTGTCAAACTTCCAATCTCCACCAGCTTTCTGGTTTTTCACTGTCACAGATTCAATGGAATCTTCCCCTTGTTGTTCCTGTGATTCTTTACCTTTCTTGTTGCCCTTACTCCATTTCTTGAACCCCTTTTTCCCTTTAAACTGAGATCTGGCCTGTAGGGCCTGTTCTTGGCACTGCTTGCGCTCATTGATGCGATACTCATGAGCTTCTAATGAGTGCAGCAACTCCTCAATCTCCATAGACTCCAGATTACGGGCTTCTTCAATAGCCACTACCACATGATCAAATCTGGGGGTTAGAGTTCTTAGGATTTTGTCAACAATGTACTCATCAGAAATTGCATCCTTGCATGCTCTCATTTTATTCACCAGTTCTTGAACTTTATCAAAGTATTCTGCCACGGTTTCACCCTCATCCATGATCAGAACCTCAAACTGCCTCCTCAGTGCCTGTAATTTCACTTTCTTGTTTTTGTCTCCATCACCATACATCTTCACTAGAATATCCCACACTTCCTTAGCAGTAGCAGCCTTAGAGATCTTGTTAAAGATCTTTGGGCTGACACATTGATACAACAAAAACCTGGCCTTGCTGTCCAGTTTCACCTGCAGTTTGTAACTTCTTTTCTCATCTTCAGTGGCTCTTGCACCCAATTCAGGTAGCCCATCTTCTATCACTTCTGACACATCTTGGAAGCCAAAGATGGCTTGCATCTTGATACGCCAATCATCAAATAACTTCCTCCAACACCTGCCATCACTTTCTTGCTAGCTTCTTGCAGTTTCTTTGATTTACCCACACCCAAAGAAACCTTCTTTCCCCACTTCTGGATACACACAATTCCAGTCACCAATCACACACCCACTGTACACGCACAAAACCTATGCTCTTGATACCATATTAGTGAGAGGGGCAGAAATGAGAAAACATAAGGTGTAAGGGGTAAAAGTGAGAAAGCACACTTTCAGACCAGGATTAAGTAAATAATCCTACGTAGCAAGAGAGAGAAAGAAAGATTCAGAGTTTTGTAGTGAGAGAGAGAGCCGAGAGAATGAAGAAGTTCAGCTAGGGTTTTTAACCCTCTCAAGCACAGATCAGAGATGAAGATGATGATCAGAGTAGAGAGAAAAAAACGGAGAATGCACACAAGGTAATGAGTAAAAAGTATTAACTGTGTTTTCTGTTTTTCTGCTTTTATAGTAGCTCAAATACACTGAATCTGTTTTCTGTTTTTGTTTATTCTAACAAAATTGTGTAGGTGTTTGTAGTGATTGGACCTCATACCCGAAATATATTGTATTTTATTTGAATTCATATGAATGTTGTTATCTTTGATTGAATATTTAAAATTTGGTTATATATATAGATATTTTATAAATATTTTATATAGATTTTTTTAGATTTACATATTAACTATACAATTTTTTATAGCTTCATATCAATTTTTATACATTTTGATATATTTTTTTAATAGATTTTTATGGTTAAAATATGTTGTTAAATATTTTTAAAAATTCTTTTATAAATATCTGTAAGTATTCACCAATATTAAAAAAATATGTAGTAATCACGTAATAGATATCCATGCTTATATGAGAATGAATGACAAATATTTATTCTACGAAGAACATAACAAAGAACTATTACTCATATTGTTCCATTAACATCCCCACGTAATCATTTTAAGCAGGCAAAATAAAAAGAAAAAGAAAAAAAAAACTCCACTTTATCGGGAAAGTGTTACAAATCCAAGTTTTAAAAAGCACTTTCTAAAAAGAAAACTTACATATGAGAAAGAAATAAAGCATACAATAAAATTTAGGACAAATGTCAATCACTATATATTCCACTCAATCACACGAAATTTCTGAAAGTTGAATACTAATATAGTGAAAACTTGAAATATTTTTTAGTGGAATCCTAATCTTGAAATTATTCAAAATGCATGATGAGTAAAGATGAAATATGATTTGTTTGATATGAAGCACTTTTCTTTAATGTCTTTGGCTGTACAAGGTGCTGATTTTGACTTCTTTGGTCAATTTATATATACATTTCTATATTGAAGACTTGAATATCCATGGTTGATTAGCAAACATAGTGCCATAGCTTAGTTTGAGATATTGTACAATTTTTTCACTTAAATTCCTCCACCTTTTTTTAGAGGTGTATTCAACAAATGACCATTGAATCCTCCATTGAAACGTCAATAAAGAATTTTTTTTCTTTCATTTACTTTTATCTTGCAAAAAATCCAGAGTGGTTCAATCACTGGTCTTTGTTTGGTGTCTTTATATTGTCTCAGGTTGATTCATTGGGTATATGTTTTTAGAATGGTTTTCTTGTATTATTCACTTATATATGCCTATTATAAATAGTTATTATAATTTTCCTATGATAGTTCAAAACCAAACATATTTTTATGATTTTAATCAGGTATAATATGATCATCCGGTTAGTTTAAGATTAGACAACTCCATTAAAAAATTGAGTGATTAACCTTAAACAAAAGTTAATATTAAAGATGATTACATTAAATCTAAGTATGACTATTACTAATTGAATCGTGATTAAGTTAATATTAATCTAAAACTCATTTCGAAATTTATAAATAAAGATTTAAAGTATTGTATTAAGTTGATTATATTTAACACATTTATTGTTAATATAGTTGAATTCTTATTAATTTTGATACAAGAAAACCTTATCTAACTAACTTCTGTCAACCAAACGGTAATAAGTATAAAGTAAAAAAAAAAACTTTAACTTTAATTTGAAATTAGAAGAACGGGTTAAGAAGAAAAATTAACTTCGATTTCACAAATCGAAACTGTAAAGATAGAAATAATTTTTATGACTCTGGATTTGTAAGGAAGGTATGATAACTGGTTTTTGTTGCATGAAAATGTGACGTGCTAAGAAAGAGAGAAAGTACAATGTACTATAAAGAATAAGAAGACAGCAACTAATTTTCCAAGCCTCAGATATTTAAATGAATAGAAAACAAAAACTACATAAAAACAAAGTTTTTATGTGTTCAATACTTTTCTTATAAATAGAAAAAGAGATAAATATTTGTTTCCACTTTTCAATATGTTTAATCTAAGAACAGTGTGAGGAACTAATTCTAATATTTGTATCTTAAATACCTTATTATATTTGAAGTTATTGCAATACCCTTAATAACAGTACATGTCACTTAGGAATCAATGGGTAATTTAAATATATTTTGTTTTTCCATCTAATGTATTTTTTTAATGAAAAAATTGTGATATATAGAATTTTTAGTGTCAAAGTCAACAATATCTCAAATATATTTATTAATCTTGATAATTTTATCTCAACGAAAATTAAAATTAAAATATGGATAATTTATCTTTTTGTGAAAGAATATATTTTTTTTAACAGAGGTTAAAGAATATTGTCAAGCAATATTCATAGTGTGAAATTTATAGAAAGTTGTCAAATAATTGTTATCCAAGTAATTTCGAAATACATACATATAAAGTTATACAAATAATTTATAATTTTGTATGTTAAAGAAAATCACATTATTCACATATAATTTTCTCATAATTAATCTATACTATGACGTCGTTGAATGTCTCTAACACTTGTGAAAATTTCTTTATCAATTTTTTTGTCTATGGAAAGATGGTTAAAGATTTTCTATATACAAAATTACAGGCCAGGTTGAGGATTTATTAACGATAACTTGTAATAAAAAAAGAGAAGTTGGAGTCACTAAAATAAGTGATAAAAATTTTCATATAAGTGATAGTTAAATCATAAAATTTTAAAATTACAAGCTTATACGTGACTAAAACTAAGAAAGGTGTTGGAATAAGATAAGAGTCATATAATCTAATTAAGAGGGATATTTAGTGAAAAAAATCGAATTAATTTTTTTTTTAATTTTAAAAATTGAATATACCAAAATAATTTAAAACGAACTCATTTGAAAGGATAGAGAGTTAAAACTTAATTAAACCTTTGTAATATATATATTCCTGTAATTTAATTTCTGTATATTAATGCTCTTAATTATTTGTCCTTTATTTATTTTTATCTTTAATTTCATTGTTTTTCAAAATTATTAATAATAAAATTATATTTAAATATAAACGATTTAAAATATAAGTGAAAATGTGTGTGTGTGTAACGTGTGAAATGCACATCGAATGATCGAATGCAAAATATTTTAGCAATTTGTTGAGATAACAAAAATACTAAATCTAAATTATATATTTTAATTTATAACATGATACTGTAAAAAAATATGTAACAGATTCATACTGAAGATTCAATAAATCTAAATATATCAAACAAGCACATTTAATCATATTCAGATTTACAAGAATAAAACCGGAAGCAGAAAAGACCAACCTCCAGCCATTGTTATACGCTTGCCTAATTTCTGGTTTCTGAACCCTTGCTCTTAAAACACGATGGTGATGTATATATGAAGGAAAGAGTAGGCTCAGTGACCTGATATGAAATTTTCTGAAAGAGTCTGTATATTACTCCAAAAACCATCACAGAGTATATAACGTTAAAAGAGATTGTGGTGGAGAATCATGGGCACGTTTTTTAAAAACGGTTTTTTTTATCTTAAAAAATAAATGGACCACTTTCAGAATATATATTAACTGCTTTATAATATTAACTGAAAAGGAATAAAAATAAATGTGAAAGATATAATATTATATAATATAATATTAAAATGTAATCTCTCTTCTGTATAAGGCTAACAGATACTGAATATACGGTTTATTTATAGTTTAAAAAAAAAATAGAGTACTCGAACTCATGTTAAGAATGAAGACATGTTTTGAAAATAAAAGAAAAATCTAGTTCAAATAAAAAAAATGTACTTTTTAGTTTCTTCGATATGATATGTTAAAATAGACGGGCCAGAGTCCAATTGCCAAATCTGGACCTCATCCCATCAAATTTCTTTCTATTCTCCATCACGAAAATATAAATTCTAACTTTGATCTGAAATATGTGTGGTTTTTCCAAAAATACATTTCCGAAATTGGTAAATATATTCCAAAAAAGATATTTCCAAAACTAGTTCATTATGTTTCAAAAAGTAAAAATTCACATTTGATGTAGGAAAAATATTGATGGTGCAGGAAGAAGCAGCCTGCAGCCGAAGGGACTTCGACACACTTTTTACCTCTCATTTTCTTTCACCTCCCATAATGTAAAACCAAGTAATTTCTTTTTTTCTTTGGCATTGCACAATTTTTTTTTTTAAATATAGTGTGTTGTATGATCATTCACTTAACTACAATTTGAATGGTTAACCATCACATACAACAAGGTTATTGAGTTTAGATAATCAAGTAAAAGCTTAAACAATCACATAATAAATCGAATAATTATATATCATACTGGATGACCACCTAAATCATTCGAATGACAATGTGTTAAGCTCGAATGATCATCTAATAGATTGTCCGATCACACATAGGACTTCTTTCGGTCTGAAAAACACCAAATCAAATGAATCTTACAATCGATTAATTCAAAGTTAAAACATGATTACTAAAATTTGGGTCATAGTTAGATCAACCTTAATTAAAAGCTTACAAAAAAAATTTATAAATAAAATTTGAGATAAGAAAACACATTAATTATAACATTCATTGCTATATGTTTAAGTTGATATAACTTTAGTATTAGAGTATCTTCTCCTAGTACGATTTAAACAGTTTTGACACAAAAAAACTTGAACCTTAATCGAGACATTAAAAATCGAATAATTGACCTTAACCCATACATGAAATATATTGTTTCCTATAATAAAATCTAGAATATAATTATAAATAATATAATATAATCTAAATAAATTTCAAAATAAAATGATACAATTAAAAAAAATATATGTTGTATCAATCTTTTATACTTGTTGATAAATTAGTTTTAAATATAATATAATATTCTCTAAATAAGTTAACACTTTTAATTTAATATATAAGTATCAAAATTGCTTAAAAGTAAAGTATTTTTTAATTACAATATTTAAATGTAAAATTAATATTATAGCATTAGTTTATGCTCGGGAAACTAGTCAACAAAGTAGTTAAAATTAAAAGACGATAAGTTTGTTAATTAAATTTATATGATATCAAAATAATAGAATGTACAAAATAACATAGAAAGACTGAATTAGTTACCTGCTTACAAACATAAAATAGAGATTTTCTTTTTCTTACAGTTATTATTTCATTTTTTACGCATTCAAAAATTAAATAATAATTTTAAAAATCAATTAATTCTATTATTTATTCTTGCAAAAATGTTAAAAAACCAGAATAACACAGAGAAATCAAATATGGGTTGAGCGGGAAGTGAGTGAGGGTTTTGGTGGGAATATGGATTTTGGATGTTCAGAAGTGAAGGTGTGGAAGGAAGCACTCGCTGCATACCAATCTCGAATTCAAACGCTCTCTCTCACAAAAAACAAACCCAATTTGATTTCTCTCGATGAATTCTACTGCAACCAGCTACCTTCCATCCTTCGCCAACGAAACCCTAACCCCTTTCTCACAACTTCAGAACTCTCCAGTCTCATGCAATGGAAGCTCACGCGCGGCAAGTGGAGGTCACTACACACACACACACACTCTCTCTCTCTCTCTCTTTCTCTATATGATACCATAGTGATTGTTTGGGTACGATTTTGTTTTGGTTGAATTTTTTCAGGCCGCGTCTGTTGGATTTCGTTTCGTCCCTAGACGACGCCGTTGTGAAATCCGCTTCTGAGAAGGCATTTCAGAGCCTTCCCGATGTTTCGGAAGCCGTCGCTGAACTCACTGTATTGAAAGGCGTTGGTCCCGCCACCGCCTCTGCCGTTTTGGCTGCTTTCTCTCCGCACTTAACCCCTTTCATGTCTGACGAGGTCCATTACTCTGTTAACTTGTTCACTGAACTACAATTTTAGTCATTCAAATTATCGAAATATCAAATAAATGATTAATCTCTCACATCTACTGCTTACTGTTATTGTAATCCATTCTATAACTTACCCTTATAATTATTTGACATATTTATTTATTTTTTTGACATTTTATAATTTTAGGGACACTTAATTAGTGTTGTTATTAATAGAGTAACTAATTCCTACATCAAATTAAGTTTATAATAATAATAATAATAATAATAATAATAATAATAATAATAATATACAATAATAATAATAATAAACATTTGCAAAAGGGAGAGTTCAAAAGTTAAGACTCCTATCCCTAATTATTGATTGGGGAATATTAACGAGTAGTCCTTTAGTAGGTACAACTATCTTAATTTTACAAAATCGACTTACAAAATTATAAAATAAGGTTTGCACTATATATTCTAAACTAGTCTTGTTACTGATCAACGTAGAACTTCCAACAATGTTTTAAGAATCGGGTAAGCTGAAGAGTAATCTATGTATGCTTTTCCCCTAAACTCATTGATACACTTTTTAAGGGTAAACTAAGTTCCACTGGAACAGACAATAATAATTTACTCCAACAATATTATATGAGCGGGTGGACTTTAGTTCGGAACTAATAATAATAATTTCTATTCTTACAATTATGATTGGCTAATGTGTAATTATATGGACAATATATAAAAAGTAAGTTCTTATTTTTGTTTGTGATTACTAATAGAGTGCATTGCAGGCTATGGAGGCAGCTCTTGGAAACTCAAAAGATTATTCTCTGAAGCAATATCTAAAGTTTGTAGATAAGTTGCAGATGAAAGCGAAGGTATTGTTCTGTGCCTTTCAATGTGGGGATTCATCCTTTTTGTTTTATGTTTTAATGTAGGAAGATGGGAATTAGTTGATTGTAAAGTATTTGTTGATTGTAAAAGAAGGGAATGTTATGCTGATGAAAATAATTTTATCGAATTGAAAAAGTACTCTTTGTTCCAAAGGGGGCTGTGATTACCAACATATTGTCCTAGGTTTTAGTTGAAGTTGCGTCGTGGTTCTTGAAAGTGTAAAAAATTATAAATAAACGTTGTTGATGCTACCATGATTGTAGCCGTAATGCAGTTATGTAGACTCCAAAAACTTCTCTGCAACTGCAATCGAGACCATTTTTAGACACTTGATATTATCTCTCTTTTGGGTTTGATTTTGGCATGAATTTGGTGCTGAGATTGTTAATGTGAAAATATTTTGTCATAAGGTGTGGACTAGAACCATAGATGAAGTTGCTATACCCCGCTTACATCCTAGGAATTTGGTTGTGGTAATTTGCAGGAACTAAGTTCAGAAAGTGACTCCTTTACCCCATCTGATGTAGAAAGGGCGTTGTGGAGTTATGCTGCGGGGAAATCATCATCAACGCAATCAAATCAGGACCCTAAGACCAAACCAATCAAGAGCTCTAAAAGGAAGAGAAAAAATTGACATTAGTAGCAGAGCAACAATGAATTTACAATGTATGTTCTTACTAGAGTATGATAGTTATTGCCTTGTTATGTTGGGTGTTCTTCTACATTAGACAGTACTAATCACTAATTATTATCAGGTATTTTCGTTTTAAATTATGGCCAAATTAAAGTTTCATGTTTTCTGTTGACATTCTCTTATCGCAAATAGAGAAGTTATGCTGACACAAATATCAGGTAGAGATGGTGTGCGTTTTGGTTAGTGTATGTAGATTGATATTAAAACTTGTTATAAGTGTTTTTGATTCAAAATATCCACATTTGCTTGAACGCAATTAATGTTAGAATTAAATATCAATTCTCAACACGAAATAGAAAAACAGAATATTTACTTATCTCATCATAATTTGATTGATTAAATGTTAATCCAAACACGCTCATCAGTATATAGCTCCTCTTGTTAGTTAATATGCTTCGTTCTCTTGTAATTTGACTTTATAAATTCCATAACATCTTAAGAGCACCATGCAATAATATAGGTGGTACTTTTATTTGAAATATAGGATGCATATTAAAGACGTTATTAAGTTTCATGTCGTTAATGATTTATTATTATTGTTATTGATATTACTATTAGTAATTTAGCATGAATTCTTTATGAAACTTTTCTTTGATATCTCCCAAATTTATCTTGAAATTTCTGTACAAATCAAATCTCAGTCATGTGACATTAAGACTTTGTTAATATTGGAACCTCCTAAAACAAGATAGCCACCAATCAGCAGCTATGCGTTGCACCAAAACAGAGAAAAACTATCTATCGCCTTTTTGTTTAGAGTAGCCATGTATGTAGTTGATAATGTGTGAACAAATTCATTTTATTTGCGTTAGCACTGTAACTAAATATGAGAAAAGTTCCTGCATATAGCAGCTTTGTTTACATGGTAAAACCATGTATGAAATGATGATCAGTCAAAACTGATTCATATCTACTGACCAAAAAGTTTATTCAAGTACTCCTTACTCATTAATCATTGTTACCAAAATGGAATTATGGTGGCTCAAGTAAAGGGCCAAAACCCCATACATAATAATCTTTAGTTTGTAGTTCTGTCTCTCTTTGGGCTCTGTAGTTTACACACACAAAGTTGATAAACATAAACATAATCACGATCATCACACTTTCCCTCTTTGACCATAAGTTTGGCGAAGCCCCAAAGCCCACCACATTCACCTACTTTCCTGGAAACATGACATTGAAGGCGGCTTTGACATGTTCTCTGGCTCTGTGGTCAACCTCTTCCCCTCCGCCATTGGTGCTGGCATCAAGCAACTGGTGCTGGTATGCTTGTGCTGTACACAGGCGTTTGGTGGCCTTGGTTGGAATGTATTGTCGCTTTGCTTCATCATAAACAATGTTGCAATGCTGGTCGTGTAAATGGTTATCATAGGTATAATATTATCATATTTCATTATCATTGTAGTTGTAATTCACATTGTCTTTTGGTTCATTGTTTCGTGGGTGGAATCAAATCATGTATTGAATCGTTTGAATTTTTCTTTCATGTGAAAAGTTGATTTTGGAAACATTTGAAACTTCAACTATGTACATTTAATGGTTAAGCGGCCTTTCCCAACACAGAATTTCTTTTTCCAAGGTTTTGAGATTTTTTTTCTGGGTCAGAGTTTACTTTAAATGAGCATGCCCACTTTAAAGTTAGACAGGGGGCTAAAATTAAATTTCTGTACTAAAGGATACGGACATATTATGAAAGATGAATTCTGAAAATTATATATTTTTTTAAAAAGTTATTTAAAAAGAGCAATTATTTGTATTTGAGCTTTGGTTTATCCAAGGTTATATTTAATTGGGTAGTTTTTAGTGTTTGAAGATAGAGGCAAAAAATGTTGTAACTAAAATTTTTTGTGACTACCGTCTTTTGACAGGTGATGTGTTCTGAAGATCATGTTCATGAGTGCACAATTCAAGGGTTTTGGAAGAATGATTTGATCAATGCTGGTGCCTCTTTTATCGTTCAGGTGTTTGAGTACGGCTCTTCCCTCCCTTTACTTTTACAACATTGATTTTTTTTACATATACAAAAGACATGTTTTTTAATTGAACTTTTCTTTTTGGTTGTGCACATGATACATGCACCAAATGATAGTTAACATTCATGAAATAGACATTGATTAGCTCTTCCCTTACTTCAGCTGTATGATTTTCACATGATGTTCCCTGAGATACACCTCAGCATTGCCTGTGGGTTTCCTATTGTGTTTGTGGTGATAACAGCCGGTGTAACAATTGTTAAGTTTAACGATTGAAGCATTGAGATGCCATGATTGATGCCAGAGTTCATTGGCCTTGAGTCTTTTTTGAATCTTTTCACTACTATGCCTATATTAGTCTTTGCTTGCATCTGTCTTCATAATGGTAAGGGTCGTGTAAGGTGGTAGGTTATCCTGTTTGTTGTCAATTATTCTCTTATTCAATAAATAGTTATCAATAATTGCATTGCAATAAAAATTTTTGTATACACTCTTTATTTTCCTTCCAAATTTGATCTAGTTTTTTGATTTATGTTGGGTATTATAATGTTGAGTTAAGCTCCCACTTATTTGTGTAAAAGTCCAAACTAATCAAGCTCAATTTGTCTCACTTAACTTAAGTGGAGAGGGAATTTTTAGGTTAAGAGTGTGTTATTTTCGCAACCTTTAGAAGAGAGAAAAAATTGGTTGGCATATTCATCGTATCACAGTAAAATTGTGAATATTGTTTCCATCATCATTGGATCGAGCTGAAATTTTGATAGTATTAATTTCTTGACAAGTCTATCAAGTCATAGAAGTAGTAAATGGTAAGACTAAGTATAATTTTCCGAAGGGACTTGTGTAATACTAGTCAACTATATAATTAAGAACCTATCTAGACTAAAGAATATTTTCATAAATTTGGTGTTATGTGTAAGAAAGTAAAGTTATGCATAAACGATTAAAATCAACTTTGGAAGTTTATCACACTTAGAAGATGGAAATATTAGAAATGATATGGAATGGTATGATTGAGATTAGATTTCACCGACCGCACTCTCATGCACTTAATCATTCAACTCCTCTCCTTTATAATGTGAATGTCAATACACAAATTTATTCAAACCCTAATAATCCCTTAGTAGATTGAGTCTAAATTTCCTTTTTAGAAGTCAATTCCTTGAACTCCTAACAAACAAACATGCTTTAACAACTAGGGTTTAAGATAACTAATGAGTCAAGTTTCATTCCTTGATACAAGTTTCATTAGGTATAACTAGGGTTTAAGACAACTAATGAGTCAAGTTCCATTCCTGGATACAAGTTTCATTAGGTATTTTGTTTTAGCTTTAGATTTCAAAAAATATTTTTTAACACCTAATGAATCACACATCAAGTCATGGGTGATCAAACCATAACAAACATTAAGCAAAGAACCAATAAATACTAACATTTAATGGAAAGACATATATATATATATATATATATATATATATATATATATAATGTTGTCAAAACAAGTTAAAATCCCTCTATACATAAGTTACGTGAGCAAAAATGGATTTAAGTTTGAACTTTTTAGATATATAGTTGGGAGTCCAACTCATGATCAAGAACGTATTATGCCTTTTATGTTAACAATGGTCCTATAGGTATATTTAAGGGCAACATACATTCTCTTCCATTGAGCCTAACATGTTTAAGTTATTAGGTGATGACTGCTAATTAACTCATAATCTTAACTACTTATATATAGTTATGTCATGTCTGATCCAAATTAATAATTTTCATTTCTCACAAGATATGTAGTTTTACTAATTCTGTACATAGTTATCAATCATTGTATTGCAATAAAAAAACTTTCATTTGCTGCTTTAATTCCCTAAAATGTATGGCATGACATGATTCAGTTTACCATGTTTTGAATTCTAATGCAGTTTATACTATAATGAATTCGAAGATCCTTCCCAAATGAAGGCCATAGTCCGGACCATTACTGTGCTCATCTGTGCACATAGTAACCACCTTATTTGGTTTTTTCTTATGTGGGGACAGAACATTGGGTGATATCTTGGAGTACCTTATGGTTCTTTTCTTACTGATATAATTTGAGTGAGCTATGACATTAACCTTATTCTTGTGTTTCCAATTGTGTTTTTGTCCTTTGACCTCAAACCTAGGTGGTCTTCGTTTCCACATGCCATTCCTCTTGTCTATGACACCAAGAGATTCTATTTTGTAAGCACAGTTCTCATGGCTTGCATTTTTGTTGAAGCCAATTTTGTTTCCAGCATCTGGGATGCCTTCCAGTTTCATAGGGGCCACAGCTGCTATTTCTGCTGGAACATTTTTCCAGCTGCTATTGCTTAGGTATATGTATGCATGGAAAAGTTCTTCAATATACATGAGAAAAAGATAACAACTATAAATGCATTGAGTTTCTTCATGAACTAAAATTAACTGCGAATGCGAGTTGACATTCGGTTTATGTTCATATTTTTTCATAAACTTTAAATTCTAAATCTTAAACCAACTTTATCCAAACATAGATATAAGTATCTCTTGAAATTGATATGTGACATCTCTACATCTTCACCATAGTGCTCAATCTTCAATTCCTCGTAGTACATAGTTATTTTTTTTAACAGGGATAGTCGTGGGGTTGCAACAAAGAAAGTCAAGTTAACATTAGTGGCTTGTATAGTGTCTACAGGAGTAGCACAAAATTTAATTGGGTATTACTTCCTGCACCTATTCATTTATTGAATTTCCACTTTTGCCCTTGTTTGAAAGTTACTTTCCAAAAATGTAATCCGGAAATAGAAAATATATTTTGAAATTTTGTTTCCAGAAAAAGAAAAATATGTTTTCAGAAATTTTTTTCGAAATTCTTTCTAGAAATCTTTTCTCTGAAAATTTTCAATTTCTTTTTTGAAACGAATTATTTTTGGGATAATGACTTATCAATTCCGGAACTTTTTTTTTGGAATATATTTTTGTCCCTTTCGGAATCCATTTTATGGACAGGTTTTTCTCCTTCTGGAATCCTTTTTTTTCCCTTCCGGAATCTATTTTCCAGTCATCCACATACCTCTTCCGGTATCCATTATCCGGACCACACCACCGCACCTTTCCGAAAGCTTCAAATAAAACTCAAGGGCAAAAAAGGAATTAAATAAAATGATAGGGTCGAGGAAGCAATTGTGAAATTAGTTTGATGGTGTTGGGTGTGGTAGATGTGTGGTGCTTGCGTTTAACAGAAGCAAAGCTTTATGCAAATTCAACCCTTCAGATTACTCAATAAAATTTTGCTGTAAGTATAGATTTACTACTTATTTTAAATATATTTTCAAATGTGTTCTTGATTATCAGATAAGAAAAAAATTAGTATTTTAGCTCAGATGACACAAGCTAAGCTGGAGAAAAAGGGTATAGACACGATTTGCCCGTTTTTAATAAAACGGGATGAGGCAATGCTGCAATAACAGATCTGGGTGACATTTGCTTAAATGCTTTAATTGTGAGCTGTTTATTGTGATGCAAACAAATAAACTCAAGTTGGTACTTATTGTGATTTATCAGAGATAGATATATATATATATTTCACTCTTTTTAACTTAAAGTTAAAATTTAGACTTAAATATTTTTTATTCAACAGATTTGAACTACTTTTCTTACTTTCTAAGTTTAAAATTAGTTAATTTGGTTCTTCAATTTTAATAATGTTTTATTTTCTATTTTTAAGGTAATTTCTCATTTTTAATTTTGTTGTAAAGACAAAAGATGCGTCATTTATAAACTAGGAGATGAAAATAATAATTCTTAATATTGGGGAATTAAATCAAATGTAGATCTAAGTTTAGTATAAACAAGATGTAAGTCTTGCACTTATAAATAGATATATTAAATTGAGATATAGTGTTATTTTAAACAATAACAATTTAAAGTCAGACTCAAAGACAAAAAAAAAAAAAAAACACACACACACACACACACATATATATATATATATATATATATATATATATATATATATATATATATATATATATATATATATATATATATATATATAAATATTTAATTTAGATATTGAGTTTTTAAGTTATAATATAAGAGTAGATATTATTTTTATTCTTTGAAATACTATTTCTCGATTCAATATTTACTTTTAATTTTATTTTATTTTTAAATGGTTATCAATTATGTTAAATTTAATACATTTTTCTTTTGAAGTAAAACTATTTTTCAATGCTACTACAATTTTGATTAATCTTAATTTAACTTTTAAAATTTAACATATCACAATGAGATGAGTACAAGCTTTGTTTTTCTTTTTCGTATACTTATCTCTCTCTCTTTTAATATTGTCAACATGTAGTTATTTTTTCCTTCTATCTATTATCATAAAATTTAACTTGAGAGCTAATCAAGTTTTGATTGAATTTGTTTATGATTTTTTTTTTCTCATTACCAAAAGTATTTCTATGGAACATGAAGATTAATCTTTAACCCTGTATTTTCAAGAATCGGGAATCAAACATCAATCACTTTGGTTGTATGGTATTTCCTATTTCTATTAATATCTCCAGACGTACTATAAATTTTTAAATATAAATTGTATTTATAATAGATGTGCACAATTCAAAAGTTTGAAATGGCTAAAATCTATAAGTAGCTAATGTTACTTATTTACCATATTCATAGCTTAATTTGGAGTTGTATGTTTTGTTAAACAAGAAAAAAAAAAAAGTGTAACGGCTGAAACTAAAATAGAAACATAATATATGGAAACAATCGTATTAAATTCACAACATTTAACACATGAAGATATGTGCATCAGTATGTTGTAATATAACTATAATCGATCCAAACAACTTCACACTGTATGTAACTTACATATAGAAAGGTTCAAATTAGGAGTAAACCAAAACACATTCTCAACTCTCTCATGTAACTATAACATATTATACACAACTGAAATTTAATATGAATCTCGTAACATCCACGAAACATAAACAACTAAACACTGAAATTTAAGGAACTTTAGGAAATTTTGTTTAGGTAACTCGAACTTAAGTAATTTAGGAACTTTTGGTAACTCAGACATTTAAGGTACTTTAGGCAATTCTGACTTTGATAATTCAAGAACTTTAGATAATTCGGGTTTAACCAATTCAGGAATCTTAGGCATTTCAGGTGTTTTAGGCAACTCTGTCTTAGGCAATTCCGACTTAGGCAACTCAAACTTAGGTAATTCAGGAACTTTGGTCAATTCTGGAACTTTAAGAAATTCAGGAACTTTGGGCAACTCAAACTTAGACACTTCCGAGACTTTAGGTGAATATAACTTTGACAATTCAGGAAGCTTAGATAATTCGGGCTTAGGCAATTCTGGGATCTTAGGTATCTCAACTTCTTTAGGCAACTTGGACTTAGGCAATTCAGGAACTTTAGGTAACTCTGGTTTAGACAATTCAGGAATTTTAGGCAACCCTGTCTTAGGCAACTCAGACTTAGGTAATTCAGGAATCTTAGGGATCTCAAGTATTTTAGGCAACTCTGACTTAGGCAATTCAGGCTTAGGCAATTCAGGAACTTTAGGCAACTCTGGAACTTTAGACAACTCTGATTTAGGCAACTCAGGAACTTTAGGCAACTCTGATTTAGGCAATTCAGGAACTTTAGGCAACTCAGGAACTTTAGGCAACTCAGGAACTTTAGGCAACTCAGGAACTTTAGGTAACTCAAACTTAGGTCCTTTAGGCGACTCTAACTTTGACAATTCAGAAACTTTTGGTAACTCGGGCTTAGGAAATTCAGGAATGTTAGGCATCTCAGGTATTTTAGGCAGTTCTGACTTAGGTATCTCTGGTACTTTAGGTAACTCTGGCTTATGCAATTCAGCGACTTTAGGCAACTCTGGCTTAGGCAATTCAGGGACTTTAGGAAACTCTGCCTTAGGCAATTCAGGAACTTTAGGCAACTCTGGTTTGGGCAATTCAGAAACTTTAGGCAACTCTGATTTAGGAAATTCAGGAACTTTAGGCAACTCAGGGACTTTAGGCAACTCAGAAACTTTGGGTAACTCAAACTTAGGCACTTCAGGAACTTTAGGCGACTCTAACTTTGATAGTTCAGAAATTTTTGATAACTCAGGCTTTGACAATTCACTAATCTTAGGTATCTCAGGTATTTTAGGTAACTCTAACTTAGGAAATTCAGGAACTTTAGGTAACTCTAGCTTGGATAATTTGGATTTAGGAATTTCAGGAATTTTGGGCAACTCTTTAGATACTTCAGGGACTTTAGAAAATTCTGGTTTAGACAATTCAGGAATTGGTATTTCAGCTATATTGGGCAACTGAGGAACCTTAGGGAGCTCAGGCTTTGGAAATGCAGGGATATGTGATGCTGAGAACTCGGGTTTGGGAAGTTGTGACACTTCTGGTTTGGGCAATGCTGATTCCAAAAGAACACGTGCTCCAGCAACCTCCGTGTGGCTGCTTGCTGACAACATCAGAAACACAAACGAGAAAATCACTTTAGACAAACTACATGTCCCCATGATTGAATACAAGAACTTGAGAAGAATCTATAGCAGAAGAAGATTTTCACAACAGTTTAGAAATGCTCTGTGAATGCACACTGCTGATTTGCATTGCAGTGTGTAATGAGACTTTTATAGAAGAAACTATGGAGCCTGCCACGTGAGTTGGTGGGAATGATACGGTGTAAGTATTGTTTGTTTGCTCAACTTCTTACCCACATTGTAACCCTCAATCTCATACCAAACTGTAATCAGAACCGTTGTTGTTCACCTAATCTGTTGGAAGCAGATGAAGACATTTTAGTCACCTTTGAGTTGAACTGTTAAACAACAAAAGTCAATGTTCTAACGTCAAAGATCCACAAAACCAAGGATCAACAGTGATTTTTGGCAATATAAATAGTTTCTTGCAAGCTTTCTTTCTGTTTGTTTCGTCAACAAAACCAGACTCCATTTCAACCCCAATAAACTGTGATAATTAACAAGCCATTATTATCTTTGAAACGTACAGAAGCGAATCACAGGTTTGCAGCAGAAAAAGCAACCTCGTAACATTAAAAACTTAGCTGAACAACATTTAACCATTTCGGTACACGTTTCACATCTATAAACCTTATATTTACTTACATATTTGGTTGCTGTTCTTCTTCTAATATTTATTATGTAAATTATGTCATCGACTTATAAATGTCGTGTGGTCCAACATTGTAAATTTCGTATTAAATATTTTAAAATCATATCTTATGCTGATGAAAAATAAATTAATATGCAGTTTCACTTACAATGTATTGATATTCAATTAATAGTAATTTTCTTACATGCTTATGTTTCATATTTTATAACCTTTATTTTATTTAGAGTACGTATTTTTAATTGAATAATTGTATAAAGTTTATTTATTTTAAATTTTAATTTTATTTTGTTAGGTAAAGGACAAGTATTTTAGAATTTCTTTTAGAACTAAGTTACCTATATATTTACTACACAACGATATTGATTAAAAAAAACACAAGAACAAAGTTTATTTCATGAGAACATTTTTAATATAAAAATAAGTACAGGAATAATAAAAAATATTAACTTATTACAAGCATAAATTTTAAATACAAATACAGTATTTAAAATGCAAGAGATAAAAAGTGTAAATATTGTTTAAAAATATCTCAAAAGATGAGTGTAATTTTCTCTAATTCATACATTGAATTGTAATCAATTTTAGTCAATTTTGACAGATATAAGATATTTCGGAAAAAAATTAACAAAGTTTAATGAGTTCAACAACCGTATCAGCTTTATTTATACTATGAATTAAATAGAAATCAAGTTTATATTTTTTTATTCATAAAAAATGATGACATTTAAGAGAGTTTATAACAATTCAAGTAAGATGTTCAACCAACCATACCAGTGAACTTGACAATTAGAAATGAAATTTGATTTTACTTTTGAGAATAAAAACCAACAAAGGTATCATGCCTGTGAACAAATATGACAGCATAAAACCATTTAGATTTTCAGTCATTATCCTATTTTCTCTTTAACAAGCTGGATCAGTGAAGAACACATCACGTTATATAAAGAACATCATAAAATGAAAAAAAAGAAACACCAATATTTGAAGCACTGATCTACATAAACAATCTCTCACCACCATCATACAAGTTGCAACATTTTCACCCTTGCAAATAGATGCATGCACTAAGAAGCTTCTCTCATTAGTTACATTTTCTTTTGAAAAGAAAAACATAAGAACACCATAAACCCTTGCAACACTGTTGAAACTTGAAAACAATGTGCTTCAAAAATCTGAACCTGGCAACTCTATACATAATAATAATAATAATAATAATAGTAATTCAACAAAAGTAATGATAGTTGCACACACTTTACTAGCATGCTCCTCAAAACACTGCTCTCCATGCCATTAAACAAGACCGTTGATTGCAACTTGTTCTACATCATCTAGATTTCACACATTATAATGTGCAACTCATTTTCCAATTCATAAATCTAACAAGTCATCTTCTGCTAAAACTTCGAAGAGCCAACAGTTAGGTATTAAGGACCCTATACAGCTAAACCCTTTATTTTCTTTCTCTCTATTGTTCCCCCATTTTCAACCTTCAGTTAAATTGTGCAGTCAACAAGAAAATTCCAAAGTCTTTGTTGTTGTTGATGTAGTAGTAACATGGCTATATAAGAATCCACACACTATAACTCTGTTTTCAACCGCCCTGTTCAATTTAACAATAAATTACAAAGAATCAGACACTTGATAGTGATTGTGCAGACAACCAAAAGTAAACTGAGATTCTGTCTACTGTTACCATTGGGTCCCAAGTTGTCAAGTGCTGTATTAGAATCGTATCCAATTCCATAGAAGCTTTGGAACTCATGGTCCAAAACATTCTGCATGTAAGAGTATCAGTATTTTTCAAAATTGAGAACTAAAGGGTGTTGATTAGAGCAGTGTAAATAGAATATGCACCTAAAAAAGTGTAAAGGGTTTTTACATTATCATTCATTTACAAAAGTTAAGTTTGATGAATTTAACTAACTATCTTAAAAACAATACCAAGGATGATTTCTGATTGATTGTTTTTACTTTGACAACAGTGCATAGAAAGTAAACTCATCAGAGTGTAACGTGTTCAGAGATGTTTAGTCTTTTTACCTGGGGCAAAGGAGGGAATTGTGATGATGTACTAGGCATGCCAGCCAATGTTCCATGGAAATTTCCAGTGGGGAATGTGTGAGAGGAATTGATACCAGGACCATATGCACTAATTCCATGTCCTATGCGTGATTGAAGAATCTAAGTGAAGAGAAATGAAATCATCTTAATTCAATCTGTTAAAATATAGAAAATGGACCAAGAAGGTTAAGGCCTTCACTCACATCCTTGGATAGAATCCTGTCTACATCAAAGTTTAGTTCTGGGTTCACTGTGGCAAGTTTCATGGACAAAAACTGCAAAATATCTCTTTCATAAGTTCACTGACCAAATCACAAAACCATAATAATTGAACAGACAAAAAAGTTGTCATAAAAAATTTTCTTACTATGCACTATTCCCTTTTAAATGGTAAATTGAAATCATAAATTATGACACTACTTTCATACCTCAACCTGTTGCTGAAGTGATTGCACGTAGTTTATTATCTCATCCAGCATTACGGCTTTGCCAGTTATCTAACAGAAACCAAAGACACCATCATGGTTTAACCAAAGAGAAAATTAGTACGCAAAGACATCATCATACTTTCAGAGAAACCATTTAACACAATCACAATATTCAAATCACCTTGTTGCAACCAGGAACAAGTTCTTGAAGCAGCCTCATTCGCTCACTAATCTTTTCTCTTCTCACCTGCAAACAAAAAAGTTGTATAATTAGACAATGAAAAATACATAAAGGATTTCAAACTTTTTCATGACAAATATTGGGGTGAGACAGGGATGGTACTCTTTCTGCAAGACTGTGGCTGTTTGTGGCTTGTCCTCTTCTAGCTCTCACGTGAATGAAGTTTTCTTTAGGAGCTTCTCCACTTTGAGAACTGTTGTCCTTAGCTTGCTTCGCTGATTGCTTGCCACGCAAATCTGCACTGTTGTTCTGCTCAACTTTTGGCTTCTTTTCATGTTCTTTTGGACCATCACAGGCCCTCCCCGGAGAATCTTTCACAGTTTCACTCTCAGCATTCTAATCCAACCTCATAAAGCGTTTCTTTCATTAGCTCTCACAACCACACAAAACAACACCAATGAAACATTCCAAAAGTCCTAAACGAGATAGTATGTAGGACAAAACATATATACACTTGCTTAGATGTTTCTCCTATTGTTCTCTAAGTAAAATTAGAATTTCACTCTGATAATGCATGTTGATCTTAATACAAATCTTTTTGTGTGGATAGAAGAAGTAAAACTCCAATTTAGATGGGAAAACAACACACAAGAAATACTTAAGAAAGTGCATCTAAGTTTTGTCCTTGGAGATATCACATTGAAATGAACAAACCTTATTTGGGCTGAAGGTAGAATTATGATCAAGCCCTCTCTTTCTTCTATTCCCACTAGGACCAGATCCTGGTGCTTCCTCTTCAGGAATTGAATCCTCAACCTGAGATTGTTCACCATTAATCTGAGTGTCCTTGATCGGATTATAATGTGGTGGGTACCCTGAGTTAGCCACATCAGCAGACCCATGCTGGACAAAAGAGGCAGCACCAACCATTTCTGAGAAGCCCCTGCTTGCATAGGAGTGAACCTTGGGGACCATGCCCCCTAGATTTGAGTCAGACATGTATTGAACAAGGTGGGAAGTGTTGGTAATTCCTTGGTTTTCCAGAACAAGAGGGTAAGAAGAGTTGGCATTGGCAAAGTCGGTATGAGAAATCATTGAGGAGCCTCCAAAAGTTTGAGCCTGACTCAAGGAAACAAGTGGATCCCAAGCGGAAGAAGCAAGAAAAGGGTTAGCAACATCAGAAGGCTTGGCCATAGACACGGAACTAATAGCCATTTCTGAAACATTAACATTGGCAACACTGAGACCTGAAGATGGACAAGTCAGAATGTTCTCATTTCCGTGTTGAAACCCCATGGCATTTTCCTGACCCCCCATCTGAACAAACTCGACAGTCCCTAAACAGTCACAACCAAGAAAGTAACCTATTTATATATAATTCACCAATCAATCAGACTCAAACAGTTTCATCACATCAGAGCTGCATCTAGAAATAAACAATAGCATATGATTAAAGGGTAAAGTGAATTTTGACTAAGTTGGCTCGAGAGATATCTTGCAGGACTAAACAAGGAACAAATAACTTGGCAGCTTTATAGGACTGAGAGGAAGTTAAAGTAAAAGAAAACCCTCATTGTGTAGCCTTAGATAAATGAAAAACAAAAGAAAAGGTAAATGGAATATAATCTCCAAGTCAGTCACCAGCTTCGTTTTTTACCTGTTCCTTCAAAAACCCTAAACCAAGATCAAATCTACTGCTTCAATGCTCAGTAAAAGGGGGAAAAAATGCTTCCTCTCAGACAAGAAAGTGAACCTTTCAGTCTTCAGAGCATAAAGCGGACATAGACAGTGAGATTAGCTAACAGCTCATCAAACTACAAGTAAAGCAGATTCCCTTTTCTCCTCTGTCCTCACAACAACATCTAAAACCCCTCATTCCATAAAAAAACATCGGTGTTAAGCAAGATTAGCACTGTCACTAGACGAGTTCTGTGTTGTTGGTGGTGGTGTTTTCTTGCTTGGTTGAAAGTGGAAACACCCTTCTAATTAAGAAGCTCCAACACGAGTGAACAAAAACAAAGTATCTATCTTTTCTTTTTTTTTTCTTTGATTTAAAAGATAGGACAGGAGGGGTTGTTGAAACTCTTGCAATTAAATTCTGGGATGAGAATCCAAGAACAAGGCACGACCAAGGGCATCAAATTCTACTCAAATCCTGCGATGACTGAAAGAGACAGAATTTAGCAGAGTTCCCTTTACTGGGGTGTCTCTGACGGGAGCATCAAATGCTAGCTAGACCAATTTCACCAATTGGGTACTAAGCATAAACATCAAAATGTAGCATAAATATCTAACTTTAATAGATCACAACAAAACACAACACCACCACCACCACCACCCCCAGGAGCTACTGCTACTATCACCAAGCTAGAAAGATAAAGACACACATAGAAGAGAGAGAAAGAAAATATGTGAGTGAGAGGGAGAGAGAGTCTTTTCTTTGTGTACCTGCCCAAGCTATGAGGTGACATGTATCATTTTAAAAGACACACTAACTACTGCCAACTGCTCCTGTTGGTAAATTATTGCACAAGCACAACCTAATCACTCTTTTCTCTTCCCACACTTGTAATCATTTTCAGCTTCAGTTTACCCTAAATTAATATCCATTCTCATTAACCAATGTATATATTTTTTATATTCCAACCATCTTCTTCATCACAACAACAATATAACTATTTCACTTCAACTCCTACCATATATTTTTTCAAAGCAGTTCAAACTCAAGTTTCTATAATATTTTAAGCATAAATCTTCCTTTTTAGGGCGTGTGAGATTTGTTTGCAAAGTGTGAAAAGATGGAGTGGGAGAGGTTCTTCTCTTGAAGGCCAAGCTTGCCCCCCTTTGTATTCATTAACAAACATACTTCTTTAGTATTTTTATTCATTTCTCTTTTTTTTACTGACACATTTGCCAACTGTTCTAAGTAACATAACACATACATATGTATATAAAAAACCATGTATGTGTCTTTCTCTCTCTCTCTTTGCTGTTACACACTCATTTTACTCAGTGCCAACTAACCTCTTTCATTTCTTTTTAGAATCCTCAATTATATGCACCTAACCTCCATCATCCTTCATCAACCTCAGCCACTGTTCATCAACTGTGGACCCCACCAAATCTTCCTTCCAAACCATCCAACCCGTGAGGAGGGGGCCCACAGGGGACACGTGTAGGGCATTGATTCAGAAGGGTGTGAGAGTAGGGTGTGGAGGCAGTTCAGGGTATGATGTCTTGTGTTGTTGTGTGTCTGCTTTAAGAAAGATCATTTTTTTAAGTAATAATAGTGTAATAAAAATGGTGAAGCAGAAAGCTTTTGTTTATTTATATTATTATTGTTATTTGTATGTATATTTTAACTTTGTGGGGGTGTGGAACATAGGGAATAATGGAATCTAATGATCGATTTTACCTTGTTGTCCTGCTCCTACGTTTTCCAGCTGTAGCCTCTGAAGCCTTTGTCCTTCATCCAATCCAGTCAAACCAAAATTATCTAGTCAACTATTGGCATCCTTGTGTTGTGATCTTGCTGGAAAAACTCCCAAAACAATAATAATAATAATAAATAAAAATACCAAATCAACAGCTTATTTTCTCGACAGTCATCATCAGATCAAGAATGAGACCCTGCATAGTGTCAAATAAAATTATATAATTTTTCTTATACCTGAAAAAAATAATATATAATATGCATGGGACCAAGTGTTTTTTTTTTCTTTATGATTTGTTTTGGTTATAGGAATATAGGATTGGTAGGAGTGTGTGTGATCTATGGACATGGGATCTGTATTTTTGTTTATGCTTTCTTTCATGATACAAGATTTTGAAAGGAAAAGAAGAGTACAAAGAAGATAGATATGAGAGAATCAATGAATTACTGAGTTTTGCTTTAAAATCATTCTTATAAAATTTAATGACTTTATTATCATGCAGTTTATATTTGAATGGTGTTAAATAAATATACTACGAATTTCACAAGTGCAACGACTTTTATTATACAAACATTCAAATAGGTATATTTGTTTAACATTATAATGTGTGAACAAATACAATTACCTATACATATGAATTTATAAAATTAATTTCGTATACTTTTTAGAAGATGAAATTTATAACATATAGAACATGGGTATTGTTAATAATATGGCTCTTGAGTCTATTCTAGATATGCACAATTATATACTCGTCTTTCAATAAATGAATTTCGTAGTTACAAAACCATAACAAACAAATAATCTTAAGCTACTATTCTTATATCCAAGTATGTATGGTCATAAGTCATAAATTGTCTCTCAATTTTGATATATTTTATAACTCAAATAACATGATACCTCGTTGCATGGACACTTAATTCTCCATGAATCTTCCCTGGAGCTGATAATTGACACATTCACCAATTTTTCAATACACAATACCTTGGTTTATTTGATGTTATTAATAAAAATTTGAATATTATAATTCAATATTTATAATAATCTCGTGCATTATAATACCTATAAATAAAAATATAAGGGGTCTTTTTAGTGAAACTTGAGTGTTTTATTATTAAAATACCAATCTGATCATTTTAAAAATAACATTTTCTCTCTAAAACTATTCATTTTACTTTCTTTGATTTTTCTTTAAGATTTTGAATATTCAATTTTCTTTTGAAAATTATACTTAATACCTATCCGATCTATTATTAGTCAGACAATCAACCCTTTATTAAGTAAATCAGATTGAATGGTATAAACATGGTGAAAATCGATTAGTTGAAATGAAGGAGATTAATTCAAAAAACATCTCATTTAAATGTTAAATCACAATTAGTCATATTTGAACCCTAATTAGGCCGACCTTAATAAAAAAAACTCATCACGAAGTTTATAAATAGTTGTTAGATGTAGGTTACACATTAATTACGCAATTATTGTCCTTATAATCTGAATCAAATTGATTTTGGGATCGAAGGACCTTCGGTAAGTACCCATAGACTAATGTTTGATGAACAAGACTTGGATTTGTGAGCGACCAACTAAAGATCGACCAGTTGGACATAAAGACACGACCCCGTACTCGAAACAAAAATTAATTAGAGTCCACCACAAAGATAAAAAAGGATTGGTTATTGGATGAGTCCAGTCCTATAGAACGAACCTCTCCCAGTGGTTGATTATTGGCCGAACTAATTTGCTTGTTATATGTGCTGTTTTGATAAGAACTTTCAGAGATTGCTCACTCAGTAAGCAAGTGATCTCGTTGGCAAGTAAGATCTCTAGCTGAGCCAAATAGTATTTAACAAACTTTTGATAAATATATTTTAAATACTTCTAAAATGTTAAAAATTGTTGGTTTCTTATATATTTTCGATAAATGATTGAGATTGATGATCTTGTCTTAGATAAATGAATAATTGAGATCAAAAGTTGAGATTTATGATGTGTGAGGTCGAGTAAAGTCAAGGAGTTGTGCATATAATCTACTATTTGTGGATGTTAGGTTGAGTAAAGTCAAGAGGTGGTGGTCATAATCTAATGTGATTTGTTGGTGTGATATATGTGAAATGTGAACGTAGTTATTTTCGAGGAAGAAATATTGTGTTAAAATGTTTTAGGTTCTACATTGAATGATGATTTAGAAAGAGATTATTCTGATTCTACTAATATTGGATTCGTAAAGAAAAAGATATTAGGTAACGAGAGTTAATGTAGGTTCTTGTGACTTATAGTATGGTGTGAAAGAAAAAATGTATCTAGTAGCTTATAAATAATTTACCTTGTTATATGAGGATGACCTTGTTACTAGTATATATGTAGCTCTGTGTAATGTCAGTAGTTAATGATATGAAAGATAACTATTTAGAGTAATATGTAGTAACACTTATTACTATAAATGATGTGGAGTGACTTATAAACGTATGACACTTACCATTACAGCTTCTATAAAGAGTTTTACAAGCTAACGCCACAAAAGTATTTAATGCATATAGTATTATAAAATTAAATAAATAAATAAAAATATGTTGAAGTGAGCATAGGAAGAAGTCATGGACCTACTTGAAAATGTAGCACATGCACATTAATGTGATCGTAAACCGTCTTAGTGAAGCAATAAGGGATTGATTGATACACTAATTCTAAAATATATTACATATCATCACTCTTGCACTTTAGCTTATAGATTTTATTTTTTTAATTATTCATTAGTTTTTAGTTACATCAGAGTTTATCTTCACCTTAATCATGCATCTGCCAATTAGTTCTTAATCTATCACTATAATCATAACAAAGTCTGAACCCTAGAGTTTGAGGTGTACTTTTGCTATGTAAAAAAACTGAAAAATCATGTCAACCAAAATGAAAAACTAAATTCCCTGTATTACAAAAATGAAGTAAAAACAATAGGAAAGTTTCATGTCATTAAAACATGAACAAACTTATAAGAAATCAATAAATTGTTTAAAAATTAAAATTTTGAGACACTCGATTTGTAATTATTATTTTTTGTATATTATTCGTTGTTATTTAAAACTTTTAATTTTTATTAAATTTTTAATTATATCTTCTTCAAGGTAAGTTATTTCAATTTTTTTGAGAATAAGTATCTTAGTGATAACTTTATTTATATTATTATTTATATCTTAGTCATTTCAAATTGTTATATATATATATATATATATATATATATATATATATATATATATATATATATATATATATATATATATAAACATGTGTAATCACTGTGTGAGCTACTGAATTTGAATAAATACTATACTTTACTCTATAATATAAGTATCTTGTATATACTCAACAAAATCATATAGTTTTACATAGCAATCATCTATATCATATTCCCATAATCTGATGTTTATTATTTTATGCATGATTGCACATAGCAAGGTGGTTTCAGCTACATATGAAAAAGTACCTATAGGAGATAAACAAGGTTTTTATATACTTAACAAAGAAAATACGGTTCCGGTGAGATTGAACAGAGAAGGTACAGAATAGTTCATAATTTACTATGATCTTAGTTCAACTTACCAAAATTAAATATGTGGGCCATTTTATTACGATGTTCATTCGATAATCTACTTTTCTGGACAGACAACTAGTTACATCGGAAAACGATTGCAATAAAAGTTAGAGACAGTCAAATAGAGACAGAAGAAAAACAATATGAGTGCTGTTACGATAATATAATTTAAATAATAATAATAATAGTAATAGTAATAATCTTAACTCTTAAATCGTAGTTTTATATCATTGAAACTCTTTAAAATATCTAACATATGCCTACAGGATAATTTTTCTGCTTACCACTTTCAATTTTTTTTTAAATATGGCTCCAATTTTCTTGAGTACTCAAAATCGTTCTTACCATATTTATGCGTAAAAAAAAAAGATAATAATATTTAAACCTCTTTGGTGGGAAAATTATTCTTGAAACACCTCCACACAAGGTGTATTGCTTTGAAGGAGTTCTTACGTTTCAAAGAGAAGATCACACTAACATTTGTTGCAACTCCCTTACCATCTCATTCCAAAGATAGGATACCCTCCTCCAAATTATTATCCCAACTCCTTTCATCCTTCCCTTCTTTGGTTGGCTAAACAACTTTAAGACTTGCAAAAACTTATTGATTTTGTTTATTTTCAAATAAAATTATGTTACACATCGCTATAAAATTTGACATCACGGTTATATTAGCACCTCAAAGTTCATCAATCATTTGTTATCACATGAAAAATTATTGAAAAGAAAAAATAAATAAAAGTATACAAAACAAAAAAACCACACCAAACCAATGATAAAAATTATACCCCACGAAACATAGACAAACTATATCTACTATGAAAAAATATAAATAAATGTATTGATGTAAAACATTAAACCACTTATATTGTTCTCTATAAATCAAAGCTAAATTAGCTAATTTATTAACAGAATGATTTCCTTCACGAAAAATATGAGAAACTTTGAACTGCATATATTTAAATAAATACAAACACTGACATTATCTACCTCTAAGATTCCAAAAAATTATTCTTTACTAAAAAATTGAAGATAATTTGAGTTTATCCTTCTTTTATAATGCTTTTTTACAATTTGATATTATTAATTCTTGATCTCAAAATCAAAATTAGATTGACCACAAATCTCACTCCATTAATTGCTTTAATTTTTATTTTTACATCTTTATTTTACATTATGTTTGTATTTGGGATTAAAAATGTTTTTAATTTTCAAACTTAAATGTAGAACTAAATTCATTCATGTTTCATCACATTTTAGTGTTCAAATTTTAAAAACAAATGCATATAATTTTTTTAACCCAATGACATTAATTTTTTTTAAGTGGTAGATAGTGTTCTAAGTTACTTCAAACGTGATAAATTGTATAAATACTTCAAACATCAGCCTAAAACACTATTAACATATAAAAATAAGTAATGTCATTAGATTAAAATAAAAAATTATATTTATTTATTTTTAAAATTGAAAAACTAAAATATATCAAAGTTTAAAATATAAATAAATTTTATTTTCGTGTATAAACTTAAAAGACTGAGAATTATATGTTATATCCATTAATAATACATGGATTTTTTTTTCTTAAATATTTAACCAAAAATGATCAAGACCTAAAATCAAAGCAAGAAAAAAAGAAGAAGGCTGAGACTAAAATCCTTTTACGGCAAAACACACATGTAGTGAATTTGGAGACAATTTAGAGAAAATGCCATATATAAAATTTGAAACCTGATAAATAATTAATGGTGAAGGATTAAAATAGCAGCATAACTTTTAAAATTAAAATAAATTAGTAGACATACGCACTATTAAGCATTAATAATTAATTCTGCTGTCATTTGCCATTACAGTTTTCAGATTTTGTCTCCACATATCACAATTATTACAATAATGTTATTTTAATTTCTGAAATTAAAGGAAAGTTGACAAATATGAGATTGAGGTATATAAAGTATTTTTATTTACTAAAATTCGATACACATTATTAAAATATATAAAAAAAATAAATCCCATATATATATATATATATATATATATAATTAAAAGAGGAAAATTAATCTAAATTTTAAAAATTAAATTTTAATTTTAGTTTAATTTTATAAAATTAATTTGTAAAACGAAGATTGATTCTATTTATATACTTTAATATTTTTAATCAACGCAGGATTCTTAATATTAATTTTTAATGTTGTTCCATGTAAACCAATGCAATGAGCTGTAAATTTTTTTAAGAATAGGAGAAGTTTGTGTGAGTTTTAGTTTTAGTTTTTTTTTTTTTAATGAAAGAGAAATATTATAATTGAGCAATGGATTTGGAAGATAAAAAAGAAAAAAAAAATGAAAAGAAAAGATCACGCGTGCGTATGCATCTTCTATGGTCCACAAAGTGTGGTCCTGCCTAATTAGCAATGATGGGTTTATGCCTAATTAAGAGAACAAATCATATTTAATTTAACATTTTCCTAAAACCTAATATCTTTTGTTAATTATTTAATATCTTTTCGTTAGATATTTCTTTTTAAATTTACCGTTACATTGATAATTTCTTTCCAATTTAATTATGTATAAAAAATCTTACTGTAATATAAAATTATAAAATATCTTATTATGTAGAATAAAATGGATATAATATATATTTTTCAAAATATACTAAAATATTGATTTTTTTATCATAGTCTAATTCTAATAAAATTTTGCAAGAATAATTATATGAAGCTATAATACAATCATTAACAAAATTAACTTTTTCTACAAATTATTAATTATCTAATATATCATAAAAGATATAGCGATGTAATTATATATAAATTACTCGTCACAACTCTATATGATAGGTTAAAAAATTGAGATTTATTTATTTATTTAATAATTACTTGTAGACTCTCTTTTTTCATGTGTTATTGAAGATTTTTTATTTCGAGGTATACTACATCTACACCAGTTTATTCAATTTAAAAATTTGATAAACTTGATCAATCAACTTCATTCTAATAATATTACATCTTTTCAAATTTGATTTTATGTTAATTTTTTGCTGGCATTGTTATTAGAATTATATCACGTGATTTAACACACCGTTTGTGAATAAACTTTTGACTAAATCACTATGTTAGGTTTAGAGTTTTGAACACTTTAAATAAGTTTTATTTATTTTTTAATTCTTAGTCACTCTCTAATTTGTATAGGCTTCTCTAGACTAGTTTTCAATGTGAGCACAAAAATGAAATAAGAAAAAAAAATGTTTTACTCTTATATTTTTTTTTTTTAATAAACATGATCGAGATCTATAAACTTCTACGTGATGAATTTAGTTTTTGAAGTTAAAAAACACAGATTTTCCTCAAAGGATTTATCACATTCTTCTTTTAAAGTTAAAGAGAATATAGATCTACACATTCTTTAGAATTTAAGAACCAAACTTTTCGATACAAAAAAATACACCACATTTGATTAAAAAAGAACATATAGCTAAAAATATAACTATTTTTTCTATTCTAAGTTAATAAAATTGTTTTTAATTAACCTAAAAAAGTTTACTATATTTTTATCTTTCTCTTCTCACTCTTTTATTTCATTTTTCTTATTTCTTTCTTCTAACGAAGCCTTAAGTATACACCTTACTATTGTCATATTTTTCCTAAATATCTTGTTATAAAACCCCTTTACAAAAAGAAAAAAACAGTATATATTAATAAAAAAGGAAAATATTGCAATAATGAAAGTGAAGAATGTTGAGAGTGTTAGAAGATGAAGATGTTCTTAGTCTTTTGATGGGAGGAGAAGCAGCAACACCATTTCTAAAGAAGCTTTTATCTTCTTTTGTATCTTTTCTTTACATAAAGTTGTGAAATGCCATAGCTCAGTCACTTTTCCTATTAGACAAGACTTCTCGTGGATATAACCCATCAATCAATATAATATAATAGAAATCTAACACTCAATTAGAGAATCTAATGAGAGCAAACATAGTACATCTCTTAATTAACTAAAATTAGAGAATTAATTAATAAAGTTGTGTGTTGTGTGTATGAATAATGTTTTATGGTGATTATGGAAAAGATTAAGAAGGAAGCATGCGATGAAGGGTTGGTTGGTTGGTTGGATGGAGAAGATGCAATGAATGATGATGATAATTGATATATAGGGTTTGGTTTCAAAGTTAATCTCAAAAGGCTGCTATTATTGTTTATTAAGAAACCCAACCTCACTCGTACCTTTCATGTTTTCTCATCTCACCAAAGTATCAAACCAATCACTCCTCCTCACAAATACCAATCATTTTAACCTATTCATATTTTCACTTAACAAATCTAGTGTTTGTTGCAACCATTTATGTATCTATCTACACCTTCCTTTATTTAGCTTTTCAAAAAATATATTTTCCTCACTCAGGACTAATTTAATTTATTCTATGTGTCTTCTATATTGATATTTTTAAGTTATTCCAAATATGTGTATGGGAGAGTCAATTCTTACTTAATATAGAAGCTGAATTCCATAAGTCTCGTGTAAGACTTTTATTTCGTGTATGTGCTTTATTCTTTTCATGAAAAATATATAAATAATTTTGTTAATTATCTATATTATGTGATTTTAAATAATTTTTCACTTTGTCGCATGTCATTATTTTATGATGAATTATCCAAATATTATAATTGTAGAAAATTCTTTTTACATAGGGTAGAAACGCTTTTATACCGGTAATCGAATTAATATATAAACAAGAATATAAAAAGCACTTGATCTTTTATATCAATTTTAGAATAAGTATAGAAAGTTTATTTTTTATATTAGTTCTAAAGCTGCTATAGGAAGCTTGTTGGAAAAAGGGTGTTTTATATTCTTCAATCTTTTTATATCGGTTCAATAACTAACCGGTATCAAAAGTTTCACATTCTATACCTGTTGGAGGACTAACCGATATAAATAATGTCACTTTCTATATCGATTAGAACATTAACCGATATAAAAAAAATTCCCAATTGGAGTATTAACCAGTATAAAAAGTCACTTCTAATATCAGTTCCAACATTAATCAATATAAAGAGTATTTTTCTATTTGTATCACGATACCCCACAATGTGGACACCAATGTAACTAGCAATCTCGTTCTTGTACACAACACAATTGTTTGGACATGCATGAACTTTTTACACTCCATACTCATGTGACACAATATCTTCTTCACATTATAATTGTGTGTTGGCAATGTGTTACCTTTAATAAGCATGTCACTCAACAATCATGCAATTATGTGAAGCTTTTATTAGTCCACTCATTTCTCACCTTCACATTGAAAATTTTTAATACCGCTGACAATTGAATATACTTAGTGCATTCTTTATACAAAAGTTTTTTTGTGTCATTGAACATGTTGTCATACATATGAGTAGGTTGCAAGGAATAATGTCAAACATTACGTATCATGTCCTCTAACTGATCACTTATATCTAAATCAACTTCTTCTGTTTCTATTTGAAACTCTTCTACACTTGGCATGTCTATTAATTCACCATAACATGTCCACTTTGTATAACTTTTTAGAAATCTTTCACATAGAATATGCTCCCAAATAACTTCAGTTGTTAGTTTTTGCTCATTCAAACAATTAACACATGGGCAATAAAATCTTCCAGTATTGTCTCGAACATTCATCTTTCCAAATTTAAGAAGTTGTTCTACTCCACTCTCATATTCATTTTTCATGCATATAAATTTATCCAACCCTGATCAATTGTTGTGTGTGAAAACCAATATCTCTCCTTTTAGGTGGAGCTAAAAAAACTTTTAAATATGGAGTCCAATATATGAACTCAGCCCTACCACCAAACCACAATATAAATAATGAATTGATATCTAAATTGGAGATTGATAATACTCAAAAGCAAATTGATGTTAATTCATTGACTGAGAAAATTAAAATACTTAGGATTAAGCATTGAACTAAAATTAGTTCATCCGTTAATGATCAGTTAAATTGTTAGATTAGGAATGGAAAGCAATTGTTGTCTCAAAAGGAAAATGAGATTTCGAAAGAATCAAAGATGTTTAACACTTTACATGATGAGAAAACATAAATGTATAAAGATTGGTGGAAGTTTAGAAAAGTAAGTATAATGAAGTCAAAGTGATACTTGAAGAAAGAGTTAGTCAAATTTTAAAATTATCCTCCGACAAGGATCGACAAAATGATGAGCTTCGATGCCTTGGTGGAGTAAATCAGAAGTTAGAGGCAACAATGAGGCACCTACTCCAATAACTTGGAGAAATTAAAGTGAAGGAAGAGAAGCTAAGTCATGAACTACTTAAGGGAACAAATAAGATTGAACAATGGGAAACTCACTCTATACTAGACAATAAATTTTTGCCATCAGTGAGACATTACTTGAAGAGAAGGTCCATGAGCTAGCCTATGCATGTGAAGATCTTGAACATATAAGCAACTTTAAACACATGGAAAGTGAAAGTATGAAAGAAAGAGTTTGTAAGTTGGAAGGCGACAACATGAAACTTCGAGTTCAGTTGGCTGCTTATGTCCCAACTACCAATGCTCTAAATGAGTGCATAACATCGTTGGAGATGCAAACACTTGGGCATGCAATGAAGGTGATCAACACACTTAATTCAAACCACAACATAAACAATTACTTGTGATTCTTTTCTTCATGTTTCAGATTACCTAATTGGACAAGAGTACTAGTTTTTCACCTCTCAACTTAACCTCTTTTGAAAAGTCAGAAAACTATTAGAAGCTTAACATTAATCACTTAATGTCAATCTCTTTGAGATCATTGCAATTTATAGTGACTATTTACAGCAAAAAAAAACATAGCCACCAATATTACGCAGCCACCAAAAATTCGAAAAAACACAAGCAATACAAAAAAAAACACAAAGCTTACTTGAAAAATGCAGAGCAATAAGAGCGAGAGGAAAGAAGGAATGCACCACAACCGACGACCAAAGCACGACCAACGCCACCAACGACGAAAGCAAGGTCACTGACAAACGCGTGTCATGACGAAACCTTTTGATGAATGTGAGTAGCAACAACAGGAGTAGGGTTAGTGACGAATGGAATTGTAAGGTGAAACTGAAGGGTCAGAGACATGCAATGCAATATAGTGGACAGGGAGTAAGGACCCAAAGTACAGGAAGGGTTAGAAAAAAGTGAAACTAAGGCTCCAAAATAGAGGAAGGGTTAGAAAAAAGTGAAACTAAGGCACGAAAAGGCTGAGAAAAAAAACATTAAACATTTTGTACTGGTTATAGTGACTAACAAGTATAAAAACTTATTCAATATTAAAAAAAAGTCATTGCATCAAATTTTATATTTTATTATCATTTTTTTTTATCAAGATTTTCTATACTAATTCTACTCCAACTAGTACTGAAAATCACACAACAATATTTATGATTATGTTATTGCGCTATTTTTTATCAGGTTGATTATAACTTCTATAAAAAAAATTAATATAAAAAGTGTGTATTTACATTCTAGCAAAAGATTATTATAGCTATAAAATAAACTATGTTCATATTTTATTGCCTTTAAAAAGTAGATAAACCAATAAGATTAATTAATTATTTAAATATATTAATCTTCACATATATTTCAATAAAAGGAGATTAATATTTTCAGTTTTTAAAAATCAATAAATATACATTATTATTACTAGAAAGCACATGGGCTAGTGTTCACTTTTATTTATAATAATAGAAATTAATAAAATTAATTATTATTTTTATTATTATAAGTATAAAATTAAATATAAATAATTCTTATCATTTTATTTTATTTTATCGTAAATAGTTTTTATTTATTTTGTAAGTAATTTAAAAATAATTAAGTTTTAAAAAATAGTTCAATAAAAAAAGTTAAATTTAAAGAAAAAACTATTTTTGAACAATAAAATTAATAAAATGATTATTTTAATTTAAAAAAAATTATTTAAGGATAAAATTGAAAAAAAATATATATAAATACTGAAATGGAGAATACAGGCAGATTATAAGCATGTGATCATTTTTTAAATTTCAATTTAAAGTCATCTCATTTTTTTTTTCAATTTAACTAACTATTATTTTTCAAATGAAATTCAACTAATATTCTTTTTTATTTTAAGTTCTAATAAGTTCTATTGCCTTTATTTATTATCGTCATAAGTATAATATTATTTAAGACAAATAACTTTTTATTGTTGTTTTAAATCGTATATTTAAACCACGTGTATAAAAATATTTATCCTCAACGTTTACATGGACTAAAATACAAATCAAGTTGAAAATAAACTTACACAAGATATTAAACAAGTATACAAATAAAATTGTATAGAGAACTTCTTGAGAGTACTGATTTTGCCTGGGATTAGTCTAGAGCTTAAATATATATATATATATATATATATATATATATATATATATATATATATATATATATATATATATATATAAACAAATGAATTCATTAATTCTATACAAAAAATACCAACACAACACAAACAAGTCACCCAAGTAAAAATTGATTTAAATTAATAATATTAAATTTAAAAATAAGGTTTTATAAATAAAAATCAATTTAAAGAGTTTTTTTATTACAAAAATGATTATCTAACTTTTTCTATTAAATAATAATTATATTTACATTAGTAACATGATTAAAACAACACTATCATATTTCGTTTTCTCGAGGTTAATACCATGATAAGTTTTGTTGTGGTTGTTTTATGATTTTGGGCAAGTAATATTACCACCACAATAGCAGAAGTTGTAATGGGCCGTTGATCCATCAACTTAGATTCCAAGCCCCGTCTCACCTGTACAATTTGGGCTGTAAATTGTGTTAGGGTGAACGTAAATTTTATGGGCCTTAATTTTTATTCTGTAAAGAGAGTTGCTCTCTCCACCACCACTAAATACTCCATGCACCTCCCCATGACAAATTTGTCCTGCACTAAATTTTCACCAACATTAACCTACTTCATTAATTACATCTGATGGTCCCCTCTATAAGAAATGCACCCCCACACCACGAACTTGCACACGGAAATCATCTATCCGTTTCTTTCTTCTTCTTGGCCGGTGAGATTGTGGTGGTGGTGTGAGTCTGTGTGGTGGTGGGTTGTGATTGGTGGAACGTTGCAAATAGTGCAAGGAACCGATGGTGGAAGAGCTCGTGTTTGTGGTGGTGCTTATCGGAGAAGCATAGGGAGCTTCGTCTCAGGTGCGCGAAAATAGTTATGTTAATCCTTCAACGGATGTTGATATCCGTCGACGGATTATCACATCCGTTGAAGGATTACATAACATTTAATTATTTTAGTTTTTGGTTTATAATTTTAGATTATTTTATAATTTTGTGACATCTGTAGAAGTGTTTCAAGTGTTTTTTTTATTTTAGTATTTTTTATTTTGTATTTTATTTGTAGAAGTCCACATATGTATTTTTTATTTTATTTTTATATATATTTAATAATGTTATAAATATTAAGGTGAAACTGAAACGGATGTCAGCACGTCCGTTGACGGATATGCCATATCCATAAGGGATTTTTAGTATTTAGGTTTTTAAAAAAATTTGTTAGTGAAACGGATATGCCACATCCGTTAACGGATGTGGCGACATTGTTGAAGGTGTGTTTTTTTTTATTAAGTTATTGTAATTGAATATAATTTATAGATTCTTTAAAATTTAATGTTTTTTATAATATTTTGTGTAATTAAATGTAAAATAATTTTATTTTATTTAATGAAATAATAATTATTAATTTAATGAAATAATTATTAATTGAATGAAATATACTTAAGGTGTACGGGTATAAGTTGAATGTATATTATGTAGATAAATATTTTTTTATGTGTTTATATGAATATTGTTTATACTTATTTGATTAATTATTAATTATGTTAATGACAGTAATTATAATTCTAAAGGTGATTATTATCTAAAGTGAATAAATATCTTTGTATGGATTCTCAAATTGATTATAGTTTTATATCCGATTTCTCTTCGTTCATCAACGAAGTTGTAGAGAGAGATTTGACAAATAAATTTACCACAAATGAAATATTTCCTTCTCGGGAGCACTTAATTGAATGGGTAAGAGGGATTGCTTATGATTTAGGGTTTGTTATGGTAATAGTGAGATCTGACATAGCTACTGGTGTGCGGGGAAGAAAAACTTTCGTCATACTTGGATGTGAAAGAGGGGGGAAATATCGGAAATACAAACCCGATGCGAAAGTAAATGTGCAAGGTATATGTGTGTACCTGAAACAGAGTCAGATATCCAGCCATCTGTCTCGTGAAAGCCATACTCGCATCCCCGAGCTGCTCGTACAAATGGGCGAGTGCAGCAATGCCCCAGGCATATCTGTCACATGCGTGTACATCTCTAAATAATAGTAAGTATGACACGTGTATAGAAGTGGCACTATTATTTGCAAAAATCGTGCATCCTACTAGATGCAACAAATATGCTCTAGCAGCATAGTCCCAATGCTGCGACTGACACCTCTAACCATATATATCTCTCAGCCAGCTGAGTCTGACTTTCGGACCACGTGCATCCTCCATCTCAGCACCAGCTGTGCCACCATCAACGCCGAGCAGGTCCACAAGAGCTGAACGAGCCTCCTCAAACTCCAGCTCCTCCAAATCACATAACTGATCCATCACCGGGAGGTGAAGTAAAGTCGACACATCGTCAAGGATGATCGACGTCACCCCTACAGGGAGAAGGAAACTACTCGTCTCAAAATGCCATCTCTCTATGAAACCAAGCAACAAGCCCTTATCACCATAATCATAGCAAATCTCTATGAGAGGCATCAAAGAGGAATTCAACACAATGTGTTGAATTCCCTCGGCGCGCGGTCCTAACTTATTAACTTTTTTACCGTGCGAGATCAACTTCAGCATGTCCCCTCGATCCTACATAACAATATTTAATATAAATAGTATTCAAAAACAAATTATTAAAATTTAAGTTCTGCACTCACTCGGCCTTGCGAAATACCATAAGCAACATATTGAACATAATGTGTCAGCAATGAAGCATCACATGGACCTCCAGAAAATCCACCGATATCCTCTTCTATGTCACCAACATCTGCATGCTCCTCCTCATCATCATCGTGGTCAGGTGCCTGAAATGCCTCCTCCTGAACATCACCCCCATAGGCCTGATATGCCTCCTCCTCAAACGCTCGATCCTTAGCAATAGGGTCATCATGAATAGGAGCTGCACGCCTTCTTCGAGCCGAAGCTGTAGGTCGTCTCCTAGCTTCGCCCTGCGCAGAACTCTCCCCTTGAGAGCTCTCTTCACGAGAAGTATAAGATGCACCGCGTGTTCTTACCATTTCTCACAAAAATTATTTTATTTAAATTAATAATTATTTCATTAAATTAAAAATCATTATTTCATTAAATAAAATAAAATTAATTTACATAAAATTTGGTAAAGATATTATAATAAAATTTTACATTTTAAATATTGTATAAATTATTTTAAAATATAATAAACTAAAAACTAAAAACAAAATTAAATAAAACCATATTTAAATAATCAATTAAATAAAACTAAAATTAATTTAATTAAATTTATAATAATAATTTCATTAAATAAAATAAAAAAAATTTACGTAACATTTTATAAAAAAATATTTAAATAGTAAACAAATTAATAAAAAAAAAACCACCCACGGCACCACGGATGTCCCACATCCGTTTCGCCTTCAAACGGATGTGTGACATCCGTCGACGGATATGCGACATCCATTTCAGTGCCAAACGGATATGCGACATCCGTTCTGGCGCTTCGGTTATCTTCTTCACATACACAACACAGTAAACGCACACATGACACCGATCCGCGATCAAACCACTCCAGCAAACCAAACATACAACACACATTCAAATTAAATTCAAAATATCTAAAGAAAACCAACCTCAAGCAACAAATTTCTCCACCCACAAATGATCACCAACGCACCACCGACGTACCACCACCGCCACACCACCGCAACACGAACACCCACACCACCGTGCCACCAACGGATGTGGACGACACCAAACGAATCTGAATGGATGAGAAAGAAACGGTGAGAAAAACGGATCTCACCTCCGAAAGAGAGAAGAGAGTGAGAGAGAGCACGGATGTCACGAGAGAAGAGAGTGAGAGAGAGAACGGGTGGGGGGGTGCGGCTGAATGAGAGGAGAGATGAAGAATTATTTAGGGTTTTAAGGTTAAAGTAAAAAGTAAAAAATTAGAGGATCATTTTGTCATTAAAAATTTTGTGGAAAGGTGGAGGGAGTATTGGTGGTGGTGGAGGGAGCAACCTTCTTTTGTAAAACATAATGACTTAATATTAATTCAAAATGGTTATTGCTTTCTGAAATCTTACTATTACTAACTACACTGCACCCGCAAATTAATTAAAAAGACGAAATTATCCTTTGTGACTGCATTAGAACACCGCCACTATTACTGTTACTGCACTATAATTTCTATCATTGCTGTTATGGATTTAAGGTTTTGGAAAGCTTTTTCTAACACGAAATTCATGTTTAGTGTTTAGAAAACTCGTTTCGAAAGATATTATATGTGATCCAAAATTATTTTTTTTGGAAATATGATTTGGGTTTGAAAAATTTCGCTCCAAAAATCTTATGAAAATTTTGGAAAGTTTCTTTGAGAAAATTTTTGAAACATGTAATTTAGAAATAACTTTAATAAAGTATAAAATGGTCATTTTAGAAATTTGAGAAATGGGGGCTGCGCAAAGAAATTATGGGAATGCAGAAAATAAAAGTCTTCAAAATAGGTGTTTTAAAATGTAAAAAGTATAGAGTCTTTCTCCCTACACCATCCCACATTTTTCTCTGCACTTCCACATTTTTTAAAAATTCAAAACTACCACTGTATTTCAAGAAAACCTTGCATCTTACTTTTTTTTTTCAACAAATTTCGAAATGTGTTGTTGAAGAAAAAATTCTTCAAATTTCAAAATCTGTTAAAAGATTTTTTGAAAACTTTAACGGATTTCGAAATTTATTAAAAAATGATATTTTGAAAGAAGGGTGTTTTTGGAATGTTGGGGGTGTAGGGAGAAAAGTGAGGAGGGGTAGGGAGAACCTTCAAAAGTATAACTTTTATAACTTTTGGGCATTAAGAGATAGCCCAATAATTTTACTGATTCAAAATTCAAAGAAAGAAAACCATATAGGAGTAGTATTGGATTGCACCTATAAATTTCTTCCTCCAGTTTTACCTTGTAAATGTCACTCCTACGTTATTAATTCCAGAATAGGCTTTCAGGAACAGAATTTTCGGATTTCCGGAATTTTCAAAATTTGCAGAATAACTCTTTCGGAACAAAATTTTCCAGCACAAACTTTTCGATAACAAGATTTTGCAGTAGCGTTTCAGTGGCGACAGCTGCAACTATGACTGTGGTGGTGTGGTCTATGGAGAAGCCAATTTGAATATTTTTCTCATATTACGGGGTGTAAGAATAAATTTGTGGGGTGCAGAAGCAATTACCCATATAGTATAGTTTTGGGTATTTTTATTTTTTTTTCAATTTGACACATTTAAGCTCATTTTCTGTGGCTTCATCAGGCCTCTATGCTCTCTCTCTACATATCACATTTACACAAATTAATTCATTTTAATTTTGGTCAAAACTCATAAAATTTTATTAAAAATTACAAAGTAAAGTCAATTCATTTTCAAATTCCAGTCTCGCATTCTATTAAATCTTTTAAACTTCACCGAAAAAATTCAAATAATTGTATATGTTAAATTCTTCATAAATACATACACATTCATTTAGAAATAGCACACGAGATTTTAAGATATAAAAAAAAATCGATTTTAAATATAAAATTTTGACACCAAAATCTTGTGTTACTTTTATTTAGTTTGAATAGTGAAACAAAATTTACCTTTTAGGTTTTATGTTTAAAAATCATCAATAGACCAATTTAAAATATTTTTCAGTTCATATGAAAAACTAAAGAAAAAAAATGCATGGAGAAGAGAAGTACAATAATATATGAAAACAAAAGGTTAAAAAAAAAGAAGAGAAAACATGAAATATTTGAGAGATAGTACAATTTTAAAATGAAGGAACAGTTTGAGTGAGACTATTAGCAGTTGAAGGACAATTTTGAAGTTCATGCATGGGCCACTATCGTCCTTTCTCTTCCTTATCTTCTTCCACACTAAATTCAACCAAAACTTCTTCTTACTAAATAAACATGGATCACCAGGAACACAAAATACATTCTCAAATTTCAAATATCCTATCTTTATATTTTCGAATATTTTTAATTAAAAATTTCTTTAAGTTATTTCATAGAATTTGTGGTATTTAAAAATATATTTTAACAAATTTAAAAGTTTCCTTGTCTTTTTATGTACAAGCGGTTAGGGAAAAAAAAATTAAAACTCGGTAGTCGGTAATAAGAATTGGAGTTTATATTTTTTTTTTCTAATAATATACAATAAACAATAATAAATAGAAAAAAAAACTCTAACTGATCATAATTTCTTATAGAGTTTAATTCTAATTTTCTTTATAGTCTTTTATGATTATCACTTGAAGTAATAGATTTTCAAAAGTTTTGCGAGAAGATTATACGATTCTTTACAAAAAAATGATATTGATATTTTAGTATTTTAGATGTTTTTTAGGTTATTGAAGCTCTTGTAGAAAATTTTAGACTTTTTTTTTTTTTAACTTGGAAGACAAGCTTTTATTAGGTAAGAATAATATTATATTTTAGACTTGTTTATGAATTAGATAGCCATTTCACTGATATATTGCTAATTTGAGATTAGAGATGTATTCAAGTTGATGAAATTGTTTATGTAGAAATTAGATCTTAAATGTGTGTGTTGTTGATTTCTACTTAAATTTTTAGATTTAACATGATCAAATCAAGTAAAACTAGTTATAACATACAATCATTGCTTATATACTTGAAACAATGTTAAAATTATGATTTCAATCAATTAGTGAGTTTGATTGTTGGGCCAGATTTATTTTTTCGATCAAAATTTATGTAAAAAATTGAACTCTAACACTATGTCGAATTCCCTAAGCAAAATCAAAAGGATTAAATAATTATATATAAATTAATTAACATATAAAATTGTAAACTTTGACCCAAGCTAAACGAAACAATCTTCACATAGACTTCAATTTAGAATTCATTAAAATTTATTAATCGTATAGTTAATCAAAATCAAAATCGAGGAAACAAATAAAACAAGAAAAAAAAACCCAAAAAAAAACCCAAAATATCTTAAAATCTATGACACGGAGAAAAATAATAACTATGTAGATTAACCACTACTTAATTCAGATATTATAACCCAACATGTATATTAAATATAAATTAACTTTGAAATTCTTTCTTTTTATTATAAACACCCTCAAGAAAGAAGGATTAAGATATTTTAACCTACTTATCGGAGGAAGTTTGACCCAAAAGCTAAATACATAATAAATAATAGTTCTGATAACTAAAATTTCCATATAGAACCAAAACAAATATATATATATATTACTTAAGATCATAGGAAAAATAGAAAGAAAAACGTATTCGTATCAAAGTTCTGATAAGTTAAAATTCATCTAAATTCTCTCAACTTTGTATATTATAAGAAAAGAAAAGGAAAAAACCATCTTGAAATCTTAAAAAGAAGGTAAACAAATGTTAGATAAATATTCTTCATAAATTTTACGTTAGAATTTTCCTAATGGAGAGAAATTAGGATGATTCAACATTTTTAATGTGTTAAAGATCCTTCACTTGTTATTTGCTCCTCTAAAACAACAAGTGATAAATAAATTTAAACGAGAGAACATGATATTACTTTCAACAAAAATTCAGAATCTTAATACAATAATTTTTTTATTTTTTTCACTCTATATATTAATTTTCTCATTAATGTAAAATTCAAACTTACACCATTTTAACACTTTAAACTATCTTATTTAGTAATTATAAAAATTAATCCTTATATTTTAGTCATATTCAAAGAAAGAGTTACTGTTACTAAATTTTAGTAAAAACTAAAATAATAATTTTTCTCATTTAACATTCATATTCACTAAAAAAACATCTAGAGTGACTATATTAACAGTATTTTTTAAATTTAATTTTAAGTACATTGTACATTCTAATTCAATCATAATATATTGTAATTTTATATATAATAAAGTTAGTCTACGATTTTAAGCTATTAAACTTACAACAAATGTTAATTTAATACAAACCACATGATAAATATATTGTCGGAGAATTCCCTCTAAGTTTTTCTATTTTCCTTTTTTACTTAATCATATTTAATAGTTTTTTCTTCTTTAAAAGAAAGTTAAATATTGCCAATGTGTTATACGAGACCGAACGATGTTGTGAGTTCAAAACCACATCATCCCAACATATATATCTCAATCACAATAACAATATATACTTCTCTAAACAAGGTTAGCACGGTTAATTAAGAATTAGATGAACAAACCAATGTTAGTGATAAATGTTTAGAACATGTAAAAATTATATATAAATTTCACATTTATTATGCTTTAATTTGTTATATTTTAGGTAAACAGTCTCTTTTAGCTTATAATTATGAAATGACATATTAAGAAGAAGAAAAATAGAAAATTGATGAATTTTTAATGATTTTGAAGTAATTCCTCAAATAATTAAAGATGATGCAATTGAGGTCTAAAATCTATAGTTAAGCACTAGTACATCAGTCAAGCAAAGATCCAGAATGTGCTGAGCCACAGAAAAATGACATTCAATACTTAAGACAGACCGAGCTACAATAAAGTGGTGTTTAACAACAAACAGCAAAGACAAAAAAAATTCTCTATGGTTGAGCATCAAAAGTTAGATTAAGCACCGTCCAAAAATTTCTATAAATAAAAACCTCAAATCTCATTTTAGGCTTTGAATGAAAGATCAAATACATAGTAGAAGAGTATGTATAGATATGTGAGGGTTAGAGAAGCTATGTTCAAAATGCAAAGACTATAAATGTCTAGATGATGATGAATTTGTATTGTAACACCTTACTCTATGAGTACCTGATTTCTATGTGGTGATATTAATGGAGTAATCTTCTTATAATTTCTTTTCATTTATGCAATTTATGTCTTAAATGTTTTTACTTTCCTTTGATTTGGATTTAGCTTAATGCTTCTTTCGAGACATGTATTGGAGTATATGATATAGTTATTAGAAGGTCCTAGGAATGAGATTTTAGCAACATAATTAACTAATCAAAACCATATGAAATCAATTACCAGGAGTGTCATTGTGCATTTGGCCTCCATTATTTTGACAGGTATTGGATAGATTTTGTGTCAAGGAATTCATCAAGTTGTTTTGGCCTTAAAGAATACGAAAAGTAATATCGATCAACAAGATTATCTTTAGACTGAGGATATATCAGGTTAAGTTGAATATGGATCTACAACCTTGGTGCAAGTCTATGAGATTATATCTCCATAAGGTTACTGAGTAATTTTGTTACAAAAGGAATATGCATAAGGTTATTTAGTATTTTATCACGAATCAATTAATTTTGTATATCTGAATTCGAAATATTTGAATGTTATTATATTCACTGAATCTATTACAATTCGTTTTATATATAAACTAAATCTAACATGTACTTCATTCCACTCTATATATCTACATATACTTTTTTATAAAAATCCAAAAACTAAGAAACTAGCTATCAATATATTTGTTAAATCCATGTGAATAGGTCACTTATTAATATTACTACGCACTAATGCATTTGCTGGACATTACTTGTTAAGAAAACATCATCAATCAACAAAATTTTTGAACCACCAAAAAGGAGTTTTGATCTATGTAACCTAAACCCTCTAAATACTTACCTCGTGAATAAATAGTATTATTCACGAGGTAAGTATTACATATTCAATCTAACATTTATTTTTTTCACACGTAAATACATGACTTGAGTATTAGTGTTTTTACAAGTATCCCAACCAATCGAACACTGGAGAACAAAAATAGAGAATATCTCAACCATTGTATTGAGTTAATCAAATACATATTAGATTAAGAAAAGGAAAAGATAGTTAGAAAGTATTTTCAATAAATACCTCATATAAATACATTTGATCATGTAAAAATAGTTCACAATGAATAAAATATGTATTTTATTCTTATTTAAATGGTAACAAATTAAATACATTATATCTGTGTACATTTGAAATTGATTTTGGTATTAAGATCAATCATTTTATATACAAATGTGTACAAAGTTATACATATTAAATATTTTATAACAAAAATATATATTTTTGTGAAAGTTTATTTATATATGTATTATAATTTTTTTTTTCTCAACTGTACTTTTCTTAACTTGGAACACACAGGCTAATTATACATAACATTTTTCTCACTGTCACAAGGTGATTATACATACATTATAACTTGAGAATGACCTACTTAAACTTGTTCCAATGATTTTTCTTGATGAGTAAACATACATGATTTGTAATAAAATTGGTTGGAATAATCAAAAAAATACATTCTAGGAGTAAAATAGTCATACAAAAATAATTTTTTTTATATATAAAAACATATAATAAAAAATAATATTAAATAGATGTAAAGAAAAAACTTAGTGTGAAAGATATCGTTTTTCAGATTAGAGTGGATAAGTATGATAGAAATTGAGCTGAAAGAAGTACTGAAGCACACTCGAAGTTGTTCAAATTGCATAGAGAAGTAAGATTCGATTTTAGGACATTTTCAGAGATGGACCTTAGTACATCCAGTGAGAAGGACTTGACCTCACCAAATTCAATAAATGACAACATTTACTATTTCATTTAAAATTATTTTCTTTTCCAGCTGCAATTGCATTCAAAAATATATACAAAATTAGTATACTGCATCAATTAATTACTTAATAGCAGGAGGATTTATTGTAGTATTAACTAAAATAATATTTTTAATATAAACTTATAAAATAAAAAACATATGATTTTCATTTTTTTTCATTTATTTAAGATCGAATTTAGATTATCTATTTTTCTGTAAATAATTGATTCAATATAAGTATTTACATATTTTGTAATTTCTGTAAATTAATTGTATATTAACATTATTTTTTGTTTAATAGATATATTTTATTTTTATTAAGACTGTAATGTTTTTATTATATTAAAAACAAAATGTAGTAATATTTTTTATATTATATTGACTATTTATCCTTAATTTTTTAATAAAAATTTACTAAAATGTGATTTTTTAGTTAGTAAGTTCTATTAATTATTATTTTTTTGAAATAGGATAAATCTGCAAGAATAAAACTTGCATATAATACACAATATCATGAAAAATGTTGGTATTGTTTTTACCTAAACTTAGGTTTTTACTATCATATCTAAAATATTTAATAAAATTATTCATCATATAGATCACTAAAGTAAAAACTCTTAAACCAATCCATGATATAAAATATTTTTGGATATGCATATATATTAATATAGATATATATAATAAGGTGAAGGCCACCCAGGGTGAAACATGGCTGGTGTATAGGGAACACCCATTATTCTCTATTCATTAACAGAACCAAACATTCACAACGTTTTCTTTTGGTCCCCATTTTCTGTACTATATATAATTCACAACCAAAAAAGTACGAATATGTCACAATTTATTTCCAGTTTCAATCAACTTGTAAGATGATACCAACATATTTTTGGGACCATTTCCATGCATCACCTGTTCGTGTGTGTGTGTGGGGACCTTTCGGAATCAATGAATTCAATTATGTTACCATATATTACAACGAGTACATATATAAAATTTCAAATCGAGTAATATAGTTTAGGAAATGCAAGGAATAATAATAAAAATTGCATTAATATCATTAATATATATTAATTTATCTGGTGTTGGTGCTTATTCCTCCGAAAAGAATAGTTAGATGTGGATGCATTAAAAACATTAAATGTGAGCACGAATCTTGAAACAAGTCTTTTCACTTTGATTATTATTTAAAGGTACATTTTCTTTGCACTTAAATTATTCACAATGAATTAAGGTGTGTATGAGAGAACTCACCTACCATATTAACATTACAATTAATTTCATATCCGAATGTCAATTGCTTACAGGGGTTTGAATGCAACAACAAACATGTATAGTATGTACGTAACTCTGAAATTTTCTTCACCAAGTTTTCAACTTATCAGAAAACAGATGAACACCATGATCCAGCTCATGCGCAACCAGTGCTTTTCGAAAGCTGTCCTTTGCAAACCTTTTATGCTTAGGATCGATGTCACAACAAGATATCTGTAATCATATTTGTTGACTAATCTCTATGGATGGAAACAAAAAAACCCTACAATATTGAAATATGGATCTTTACTTTATTTTCTGTTAAAAGACTCATGCACATCTTTCACTTTCCAATTTTTTCCACCACACTTGATACCTTTTTGACCATAAATCATTTTTTGCTTCAACCTTTTTCTTATTGTCATGCAATTCACTGCTTCTTGCATTTTGCTTTAGATATTCTCTCTTTTCCTTTGTCAAAAACAAAGGCTTTTTTACATATATAGCACACATATAACTCACTTTCTTTGTGAAAAATTTAAAGAGAGAGAGAATAAGAACAAGAAAGAAGAAAATGCTTCTTCCCACTTGAACAAAGAGGTATTTTGTTGAAACATAATCCTTTACTAGGAAAAATATGCAAAATCAAAGAATATGTTATCCTTGAGCTCATTATAAGTCTCTTTCTACACTTTCGGGGGAAAAGAATGATATAAAACCAAAGTTTTCATGGACTTTCTTGCTACATGTTGGTTTTTATGTATAAATATATGTCTTTTAGGTACTTGCATATGAGAACCGTACTGCTATATTTATCTAGTTACAACTATATAAAATGGAGACATATATGATAAATAATTTACATTTCTCATCTTTTTGTACAATATAAAAAATAGCAAATTTAGAAAATGTTTTAATGGAAGAAAATCTCCTCTTATAGGGAACCTTCTCTATTTTTGCTGTCTTTAAGCAATGCTCGCTATCCTTTTGGTTCAAAAGATGTATGAATGTAATTCACAAGTTCTCCTTCTCCTATCAATATCTTCAAAAATTAATATGACTCATTGTGTGATTTCAAACAATTAATATCGTTGGACGCGAAAAATTCTATCCATACTTTTCTTAAATTTAGAGACTCAAGAGAATCAAAGTCTGATAGAATAATAAAAACCAAAATCATATTATAATTTAATAACAAAAACATAATTAACCTTTTAGCAATTTTTTCTTTGATTTCTTTTGTCCCTTTCTTTCTTTAAGAGAAATATAGTAATAACATGTAAATATACTCAGTGGCATACCTTTCACTTTTTTCAAAGACACCCTTTCTTGTTGTTGACAAAATTTTAAAATACAAAAAGTGATCATCTCACAACTTACTTAATGCATTTATTTGACTTTTATAGTTTTTAATATATTTTAGTTAATAATGAAATATATATTTTTATTGTTTTGTCTATGTACACGGTTCATACACAGCATCCCAAAATTTACATTCAGTATATTATTTGTTTATGGAATGTGACATAAATTAAATAAAATTCTAGAATGTAAATACTCTAACATTTTATATATCACAAAGTCTAAGGGGAGGAAGGCATTGATTGAACATTGGTATAACAGTATTGTTTAATAAAAGAACAAATTACTGCAGAAAACGTAGCTGGATTCCTCAAGCCGATTACTCACTCACTCCCCATTATTGATCAATCGCTAGAACCTGTCCTTTTCACCTATGGTTGAATAGCTCTAACAATGTTTCAAATAATTTGGACTATTTACACGTTATTGTTCCATGCAGAAAAGAAAACAGCTATTCCCGACACAACTTAGGAACCATTTCCAGCTTTGACGGCACTAATTCCTCCTTGTCGTCCCATGTTTACGGTCAAGAATATCAAGACTGCGCAATCAAGCACAAAACACAACTCATTACAACACGAGGGGTACACACGTGGGAGTGAAACCAAACACACACTCGATACATATAAAGGAACTCCATTTATATATGTTTGTTAAGGGTCTAATCATGATTCCACACCAAGACATGGAACAACTTTTACGTCGCACAAATGTCTCTTTGGAATTTGGATTTGTCAAGGAAGGAGTGAAATTACATGAGATTTTAACCGCATAATGTGTATGTTATATATATTTCTTTTCATAAAGTAAAATTATGGGTGGCTTGACTAATTATGACAAATGTGGCAGCCAGAAACTTTAGTGCAAGAATATCTACGACAAGCCTTTTCTTTTTGAATGAGTATTGTGTCTTTGGAGAAAGTTCAAGATAAGAAAGTTAGGTGCAATGATGATATTATGCAGATTGAGGAACACAGAGACAACAAATCGAGAGAATGTGATCAAAGGGGTGGCTCTTTTGCATTATTGACAAACATGGAGTTGGTTTTGTACTTAGCTGGACCTAAGAAAAGGTAAAACTCCAAAAAAAGCAAACTCAATAATTTAAGGGCCACTTTCATATCGTCAAACATCATTTCACTGCATTAATCATTAGTCCTCTTGTTAAATAAACCACTTTCCCTCCTATTTGCACATTTCCTTCTCAAATTCGCAATATAGATCCAAAAGGCTACGATTGGAAAGCTCTTGTTCCACTAAGATACAGAAATATGACAGATAAATGGCCCCCACATGCCCCTAATTAATCCCCAAAATTCCTGCACTATAATGTCTTTTTGCATAACAACATAATATTCTGAATCTTCAAACCCCAATATCTTTTCATTTTCCATTTTCTTCTCCCCCACCCCCACTCTACCTTTTTTTTTTCTTTTCTTTTCTTTTCTCCCGCTCCATTTCACATGCAAAATTTAACACATTACACATGACATAGGCTATGGCGTGTTTGGTTTCACATCATATATTTTTCTTCCCTTTCACAAGCTATCTTCCACATCTCATACACGAGTTCTTACTTCTCCACCAGCTTCCAAACACGTTTATGAAACCAAACCAAACCATGATCCAGTTCTAGGTATCACTCCAAGCAGCAAAAACTGGCAAGTGTGACATAGAGACTGGCCTCATTTGAGAGGGAAACCACGAGCTAACACTCACACCATTAGCAATAGGGCTGGTGACAACCTTTGACCCCACCGGAGGCTTAGGAAAGAGCATGGTGGGACCCGTTTTGTCAGGGCTACCTTCCCTTGAGCTGCTTAAACTGGTGACCAGCGAGGAGGGGTTTGAAAAATGAGCACCTATCTTAGTAGACTCCTCTAGCATGGCCTGGCTAGATCCTACTGAGTCAATCCCAATGAGATCTTGTAGGGACACAGAGAAAGCAGAACCTCTATAATTTCCACACTTCATGGTTTTCATGTCACAGTTGTTGTTTGACTGTTGCTGTTGCTGATGATACAAACCCATCTTCCAATCCGATGATCCCTTCTCATTGTTCTCATTGTTGTTCACAGTCTCAGCTTCTTGTTGGCTTGACACACCGTTGTACTCTACGGCCTCAGTTCTTGGCTCACTTTCCTTGTTTCTTCTAGCCAACTCTCCAGCAAGAAGGGTGTTGCTGGCCATGATCCTCTCAACATCGTATCTTGAGATGTCGAAGTTGGTAACAGCATTCACCCCACGAAATTTGATTGCAGCTACGTCATATGCCTCAGCTGCTTCTTCTTGAGTACCTAATTTAATTCATTAAAAAAATACACTATCAACATCAAATGCGACTTTTAAAATAGTCTTTTACTATGCATGACCATGAATGTAGTTGAAATATAAAATCCAAAGGGCATTGGTATTTAGAAAAAAAAAATGAACTTTCTGGAAATCATTCTTGAAGAGATATTACTATTTAGATACCACTTTTTTAATCTTTCAAGGGAGAACAGCTTTAAAAAAAGTGACCCGTTGCTGTTCAAAGTGGCCATATCAACAGCCTTATAGAAAACATTGCCAGGCACCAGCATAATAGCATTAATAACAAAGTCCTAAGAATATATACATCATAAACATTAGTGTTACAGTTTCAGGTTTTGAATGCTAAAATAACCACCGATATTGCTGTGAAAGATTTGGCAAGGTGGTACGAGGAAATGTAACAACTTTCTGGAAGGACTTACTGAATGTCCCAAGATAAAGGTCCTTATTTCCTGCAACTCTGCCTATCCTTGCTTGCCACCTACCGTGTTGGTGGTGCCTGCGCAACAATGAAAAAGCGGATTTAGCCTACTTAACCACCATGTTTAATCTCTGTAATACATAAAAAAAGTGGCAGAGAAACAGCATTGAACCTTGTCACTCCTCTGTACATTGATGCACCCCTTGAAAACCCACTACTCTTTCTGCAAAGCAATCACCAACATCATCATTAAACAATAAAAATAATCGATAGCTTTTAGCACAATAATAATGATAATAATGGGTGCACCTTCTCAAGTGGGCCACATACTCCTGCCTGCTCATATTCTTCATTTCTTCAAGTTCAGTTTGGTAATTTTCTAGCTGCCAAATAGAAAAGAAAATGAGACTCCTAGGAGTACAAGATTACGAGATAGAAATGCTAACTTTTGAAACATACCGGGAAGTTTATGTGAGTTGAAGGTCCCCAATACTTGAGAGCCGCAAGATCATATGCTCTTGCAGCTTTCTCTTCCATATCATAACCACCTTCAGTTCATAAAGAAAATTCAACGCTTATCAAATTAGCATTTAGAAAAGAAAAAAAAAACAAGAACATTGAATATGCAGACCCTTGAAAAAGGAGTAGTAGCTTACCCAAATAAACTGTGACATGCAACGTTTTGTTGAGTGGTCAACGGTCATCCACATTGTGAACACACAATAGGTGATAGAAAGTTAGTGGGCACAGCTCAAAAACAAGGAGAAATACTTCAAAGTGATAAAAGGCTTTTAGATTATCAATGACTCTAGTTTTTGGAAACTAACCTTGTCGTCCTTTCCTGGTTTGCCCTTCCTTCTTGCAACTATTATCCCACAAATGTGCTTCATATCTTCCAGTCCATCGATGCCTGATACACAAACATCAATACATCACCACAAAACAATTGGCTTAAAAAGAAGGCAAACAAAACAATAAGTTAATTCAAAAAAGTAGAACCACCATGAACTTGACTAAATAAATAAAGTACAAAATGATTAAAAAGTGGAACTAAAGTGAGAGGATCAGGTAATGACAATTATATGGAAAATCGAAGAACAAGATTCAGCACAGCAGCAATACTTTCGTTAGTTTACATGAAAGTTCAGATTTTTGCCGCAAAAGAAATTATTAGAGAGATAAAGGGACGAGGTGAAGTGAAGTAAACCAACCTTGTCACTCCTCTATACTGAGAAGTTCTCTGGCCGAATGTGTCAATGGATTTCCTATGCACAGGTTGCTTCTGGCCAAGCTTAGCAGAGCCTCTCTTTTTGGCATCCCCAGCTACTGATTCAGTTCTGGAAGATGAGATCTGAGTTGGAACTGTGACACAGCTAGACTGAGAACCAGGACTCATAGACAAACTCAAAGACTGCAACTCCCCACAACCAACACCAGCATTCCCAGAAGTACCGTGACCCTCCCCCATGCCACTGCTATTATTCACTTGCTGCTGCTCCGGATTCTGTTGAGTGGAAGAATATCCCCTTGGTGGCACCCAGTTTTTGAAGCAAGCAACACCTTCTTCCACCACTTGAGGCATTTGGGAGCTGCAAACTGTCACGTGTGGTTGCTTGGCTTCCTCCTCCACATGGTAAATCCCAAGCCCAGAGTAATATGGGTGGGTTTGTTGCCTGAAGGGGTCAGAAAGAAGGCCCAGAGAAGAAGGATGGCCTCTGTTGGCTTCAGGTTCCGCATTCTGGCTGCTATAGTAGACGCTGTCAAGGCTCAGAGCCATTGCTTCTCTTTCATGCCCTCCATACTCTTGAGCTCCCATACTTGCACCACCAAGGAAGTCCTCCAGTTTTGGGGATGTGGTTGGCACCATCACTTCAACAAGACCACAAAACCCTCTTAAAATATACACTTATGTCGTAAATTGCAAAGCAATAAAATCAAAAACAAAACTTAGCTACCCTTTTTAACATACTTGTATTGAATCAAAATCAGTGTTTTACTTTGGTTTAAAAGTTAAGTAAATATACTCGGTAATACTGAAATCGTACCATGAGAACCAAGAGATGAGAAAATTTGAAGAAAGGAAAGTTTTGAATGCATGGAAGAGGGTAAGAAGGACTACCTGGGGTTTGTGATCTGGTGAGAGCTTCCATAATGCAAAGTGAGCCATCTGACTTGAGGGGCATCATGGCCAAGGGAGGGTGAAAGGCACCGTTTTCTCCAACGCCATAGCAGATTCCTGAGGGGTTAAGGTGTGAAGGGGAAATATAAAAGCCTGTAGGAACAGTGTTGCAAGGTGCTGCAGCTGCAGAAACCTGAGGGTGATGATAGAAGTGATGATGGTGATGATGGGGAGGGTCAGCAGAAGAAGTAATTTCCATTTTCATGTGGGGTGAGAGAGAGAACCCCAACCAGTTATGATTGTTCCCATCATCAGCGTTGCCATCATTCATCGACTTCATCTTAGCTTCTTTTCCTGTCTTGTTTTTTCTTCCTTTCTCGACTCAATTACTTGGAAAAGGTTTGAAAGAACCAAATCATATCAAAATAATAACAAGAACAATAGTAGTAGTAATAATCTCCTTCACAATGAAGACTTGGTTTTTGTTGTTTAGCAAAAACAAGTTTTTTCTCACACCAAGAACAACAACAACTACAAGAACCAAACTTTGCAAACTCTCTCTTTCTCTCCTTTCTCGTAACAAAACTGGTCTCTTTAAACTAAGCAGAAGGAATAAGTTACGAAGCAAGTGAAACTGGGAGCACCCACTTCATTCCATAGGGATCTGTGTAGGTATGTGGGCATGTATATACACACACACACAAGCTCTTTTACCTTCTTTCTTTCTCTTTTCTTATATATTTTTTGTTGATAAAAAATAAGAAAAGAAAAATCTGCCACCCCACTTAGCTTTTTCTTAAACCCTATATTAAACCCAGAATGAAATAGCAAAGTGGATAAGAAGAAAGAGCCTAATATGGTAACGGTGTGATGAACTTTTTTTGGACAGCTTCTGAAAACTTCAATGCTAGTAGGTGAATCTATTGCACACATAACCAAGATATAGACGGAAGGAAAATAGAAAAAGATTCAGACCTCAGGTAGACAAAATAATAAAATATATATAATTAAATATTCTTACATTTTATATATGTAACAGGTGTACTAAAAAAAAAGTACATTGTTATTATTTAACCACACCATATCTAATATTTTTTTTAATCAATAATTTATACAAATAGTACATTAAAATAAATTGATATATTATTTATAAAAAATAATTATTTTATTCAATTATTTAAATAATATTTTATTTTACAGTGACAAGGTTGCAAGCAGTGCAGTGGAAGGGGCCATAGATTTGACGGGCCGGACTTATCTGCCCATCCAGTCACTTCATACAGTACGCCCATTCTGTGTCACCTGCATACTGCAAAGTCTAAAAGCATCTTCTATTTTTTTTTTCCTTTTATATTTATTTCATATAGCAAATAAAAATATCTGTTCCACTTAATTTATAATTTATGTTCACATAAATTTAAATTATAAATCAATAATATTTCCAGCCACACAAACAATATTTATATGTTTTAAAATTAATAAATAATATTTTAATTTTAAATAAATGTTTACAGGTAATTAGATATTAAAAAAATGTAATGATTTTTTTAAAAAAAATCAATAGTTTATGAATATAATAATTATGTAATAATAAATAATATATATATATATATATATATATATATATACACACACATACTTAATCTTTTTATGTTAATGAGTAACAGGTTAATTAAACATTTCAAAATAACATTACAAGATAAATCACACATTTGTACTTTTTTCCATGCTTTAGATTGCATGTTAATTTTTTTATTTTTATAATATAGCATTACTCCATTAACTACTAATAATAAATGAAGATACACGTGAGGTTAAATAATCAGATGTGATTAAGTTAAATAAAGTACACTCCTTAAGTACACTTATGGAGGTGAAGTTATTGTGATACAGGGTGAATCTTTACAGGTTTATGTACTTTCTATCTATATTGTATAACTAGTATATTAATATTTATGACAAAGATTAATATTTGTACGATAATAAATAAATATTTTAAACATGTAAAATATTTTTATTTAATCACTTTCATACTTATATGGTTGTTATTACACGAATAATTTATTAAATTAAAAAATAAATGAAAAGAAAAAACTAAAAATACTATATTAAATTCATGATAAAATTATTCATACACAAAGACATATAAAACTTATTATAAATAAACTGAATAAAAAGAAAAATAAATTTATTACCTTTTTGCAAAAATCATTTTATAATTCGGACTTCACATATCTTTAAAACTTATTTTTTTTTAGAATCTTTGTTTAATAAGATTTGATATTAATTTTCTTTAATTTATTGATACTATATTTATTTGTAGTTTAAACCGATTCATTGTAGTCTTAGAATTTTTTTCTTACTAAACCTATTAATTTATTTAGAAATTATTTTTAATTCTTATTATTTTCTTACATGTCCAAGAATTAGAAATTGTTATGTAGTGAACGTAGTTGTTAAAATTCCTACAAACTTTTTCTTTTTTAACTTTCACGTGTTGATTTATTTTTAAATTTTGATAATTTACTTTAGCTAGAATAATTTCAGTTACAAACTTTGGTTTTATCTAAAATGTTCTTAAACAATCTATTTAAACTTTTAGATGTTTGGAAGAGTGCTTAAGAGAACTTAGAACTAATTCAGGAGATTATTTTAGTTTATTTTTTAAACATTTTAAGATATTTTTTTAAAAGTAATTTATACGATAGTACGTTGATAACTTATCTTTGAAATTGGTCGGGACCAAATGTGTAGTATGTTTATAGTTTTCACTTTTTTTTTTAACTCACTGAACATAAATATATATCACAAATTATAATTACTCACCGTGAGTAATTTTAATATATTTGTTACTTTTCATTAAAATTATAATTTAATTAGATAAATTGTGTTTGTTAAGCTTAGACCATGATTCTAGTGTATATATATTCTAATAAATATATTCTGTCAAGAAAAGAAAGAATGGGTGAGAATGTCTAACCCATAACAAAGATATGTTTTCTTTCCTTTGTGGGTCATCTTGCTGACTTTATGAATTTTAGTTTACAGGTTCATTCATCCCTTCAATGGCTCTCCTATAAGAATATTCAATTTTTCACATCAAATATCATAATCAAAATTTCACTTTCATGTATTTTCTATTTAAATATTTTCAACTTATAAGAATCAAAGGATTTTAAAGGCGTTGAAATTAAATTCTAAGTTAATTAGAACATGGTGGCAGATACATTTTGTTATAATGTCACAAGACCAGTAAAAAAATTATAATGGTAGGACAAAAACAATATTTACAAAGGCAGTAAATGGTTGATATATATTTATGTAAAATTTAACCTATAAATTTGACTTAACTGAAAATGGTTGATATAAAAAATTTACATAAACGAAATTTAGCAATTCCTTATATAGAAAAAAAATTTACATAAACGAAATTTAGCAATTCCTTATATAGAAAAAATATTCGTATATTTGATATCTCGTTTAAGCGGGACCTTACACAATAACATAAATTAGTAAAATATCACTCAAAATTAAAATTAAAATATCTCAAATTACATTAGATACGTTACAAAAACATCAAATTAGGTTAACTCGTTCTTCACTAATATAATATAATTATAAAGTGTACGTATTATTATATGATCACACACACATGTATATATATATATATACATATATACATACATATATATGTATGTACATATATATGTATATATATATGTATGTACATATATGTATATATATATATATATATAATTATATATGATGTAATTTTTATTAAATGATACCGTTACACTATATTTATACATTATTATCTTTAGCTATATCAAATTTTTAAAAATTAATTTTGTTAGAAATAACAAATTCAAGCTACAACATGTAACTTGAGTATTTTGAATGTGTAGGTATATAATAAAGATGTCAGAACTTATTAAAACACACCCAAAAACCCCTCTGTGCAAACGCCAGGTGTCAAACAACGAGGATCAGAAATCAGATAGTGGAAGACAGGTGTCGGCAGATGAGCGGACGCTGGTTTTGACGTGGGAAGAAAATGATTTTTCTGAAACTTCCGTCCCACTCTCTTCTGCATGCACCCTTCTTCCCAAAACTCTGAACTTCTCATTTCTCCTTCTTCTCACTAAAAACTCCCCCTTCTCTCTACCAAAACTCACTCTTTCTTTACTCCGATCTCCATTCAGGCACCGTAGGAGCACTTCCGGCGTCCCAAGCTTTAGTTTGATCCGATTGGTTTCAAATTCTGAGCGGGTAAGTTTTTCTTGTCTTTAACCGTTCGTTCTTGTAAACATGCAAACCAAGTTCTGGTTGCATGGGTCCTTAGTTTCATTCTGAACGAGTTTGGTCTGTTGTTTTATTTTGGTTCGAAGAGTCGTTGAGCGTTGAGGGTAGAAAGGATCGTAGTTCGACGAACTGAGTTTTAGTTTGAAGTATGCTCGTTCACACTAGAGGTAAGGGAAGCTTATTTAATTTAATTTTGTGTGTTTTACTGTGCTGCATGGACGTTCTTTGAGTTGCATGAAGTATGATTTTTGGTGATATTTGATTATTTGATATATGATAATTATTATGAGCTGATGTATGAGGAATATGAAATGTGCTATGATATGAATGTATGAAATTATGAAGTTATATGCTGAGAAATGAGTTTGAATGTAAATGAATTCTGAATATGAATTTTCCCTATGATAATGTACGTTCGTCATTGAACGGTCCTTGACCGTTCGGTGTTTCTAGAAATCTTGTTTGAAACTTGATTCTTTCATTTGGAAAGAATCCTAGTTAAGGACGAGCGTCTTCTTGTGACAATACTATGCTTGAGCGTTCGGTCAAGCGTAGTTGCATCTGAAAATTCAGTGATAAACTTCATTATTGTAAATATATGTATTTGTATATTTAGTTATTCTTAAAAACTATCTCCATCGTATCTTATTATATTTATTGTTATTAATGTTTCTATTATAAGTTTAATTAGTGTTCGGCCTCACACCAAGCACTCGAAATGAGTGGTGTTACGTCTTATACCAAGTGCATGTACTAGTTTATAGTTGATCAATCTTGATGAAATAGCGTTCGTCCAACTTCAGTAGAATTTCCTTTTACCATGTTCGGTCATTGACTGACATTGAGTTTCTGTATATGAATTATTCTAAGTATGATTCTTTAACGTCTTGACGTGTCTACATTCATTGTCTTCGGCCTAAAGCCTCCTTACTTGATATATTCTTTGAGTGTTGGTTTAAGCTCACGAGAGTCAGTTCATTTAACTGATTCATGTTGTAAGTAATGTTCGTCATATATTATATAATTGTATTCGGTTTATTCCTAAATCTAACAGTAACCCTCTCGGTCTTATTCTATTCTGGAACGGGAGACTTCTCAGTCTCGTTCCTAGTGTTCATCCTCGTTCTGAGTGAGGACTGGACGTTCAGTATCTGGTGTCTTTATAAATCTTTGAACAAAGAGGAAATTGAAATGATTGACAAGAAAGATGAAACTAAGATGATTGATAATGGAAGATGAGGAGAATATGATATGAATGAAATGTGTTGAATTTTGAACGAGCGTTCCGGGGAGAAACGACTCATGAGTGAATATTGGAATTGGTAAAGTATGAATGTGGTAATGCTTAGCTGGCGGTTCATCTTGATGTTCCGTGAGTACTCGTCCTCAAGTAGAGGGGGGTAGGTCATGTGTGGGAACGACAGGAGGTCCTAGTTCTTAGGGGTACTTTGGACAGATAGGACTAACCTCGGGTGGCAGCTGATGAGAGTATTCCAGTTACTACATCACCCGGGTGCACGAACGTCGTAGCTACACAGATTTCATACAGTCCGGACAGTCAGTCTAGTAGTAGGCTTTGCTTGAAACATATGTTGAAATGTATTTGATGTGTTTGAATATGCGAATTGTATGTGTGTACTTGAATTAAATTACATAAGCTTACCCTGTGTTTTCCTGTGTTGTCTCGTTTTGTACGTCCGTCCTTGTCGTTGCAATGATCATCCGCGTGGATGTGAGCAGAAAGAGACGAGCTGCTGGAAGAGGCGCTAGAAGAAGAAAATTTGGTAGAAGTAGAAGTGAAGACCGAATAATAGGACGTTCGGTCAGTAGTTTAGTATTAATGTAATGTGGTCAACTTTCCTTTTGAGTTATTTGGCCGCTCGGTAATTCCCTTTTGTAAACCGTTCGGTCATGTTTGCTGATTCTGCATAGTTTAAGTGTGTAACTCTTTTGTAAAGGTCGTTCGGCAAAGAACCGTACGCTCTTGTAAATTTTAAGACTGATCTGAATTATGATTAATTGTAATTATTCCATCATATAGTTTATACTGTATTTTTGGGATGTTACATAAGTCAAAGTACGATGAGAATTTATTTTAAGTATGTGGACAATTTGTTTAAATTAGTAATTTAATTAGGATTAAGGGTTTTAATTAACTTATTATTTTTGTTTGTATTACTTTATTATCACTTAAGCCAATGATAACTTTTGTGCTGGTGCTACTTCCAAATTGTATAATATTATTGAAGTGTTTTCATAATAATGTATGGTTAAATTATGAGATAAATTTTAAATGTTGCATATATATATATATATATATATATATATATATATATATATATATATATATATATATATATATATATATATATATATATATATATATTTGAGTTAAGTATCATCTAAGCAAATGGGTGAGTTGTTTAAATTAATATTTCAATAAGAGTGAAAGAGCTTTTATTAACTTTTAAGTAATAGTTGAGTTTGCATAACTCAAAGTAATGTTTCATTTTAACTTAGTATGATGCTAATTTGATTTCTCTATTCAATATATTTATAGTTTCAAAAAATACAACTAGTCAATGTACTGTATGACCGGATGACTGTTACGATAAGAAAGGAAGACGCCCGACAAAAACGGTTAGTCTGCGACAAATAAACAAACCAATCCCGCGAGATTAAGGTAAGTCAAAATTAAAGGTAATGGACTAGGATTGCCCCGGTATTAAGACATCACTAATCTTGGACCCATGGCAAAAACTATAAATATGGGTCAAAGGAGAGAGGTAGGTGATCGCATTTACTGTGCATTTATTACTGTTATATTGAATTATTTGAACGGTTCATCTACTGACTTTGACATTGGAGAACTTTTAATAGGTATACCTCTGGACTGAAGAGCGAGACACTGGACTGAAGAACGAGACAGGAGACCAGGAAACGAAACCAGACAGTGGAAGAGAGCAAATTGTGAAGGTGTTTGTGACTCGACCTCACAACCGAAACCGTTAGCATTGTGTTATAGTTATATTATATCGTCAGTTGTAAGTAATTTTTGTTTAAAATGACATTAAAATCTTGGGTTTTCATCAGTCTTAAAACAATACGATTCATTTAGTGGTTTTGTTTCATTTTTTAAATTTTGTCTTAAAACATGATGTTACTCAGTGAATAATTATAAGAAATTTACTTTGATTGTGAAATGTTCACTTTAAAAACTAAGATCAAAAGTATAATAAAAAAATATTTTTAAGTAGTGAAATAACATTATAAAAAATATTTTAATATTACTGAAAAAATTTAAAGTATGTGATTTTTGTTTTAATAATCTTTTACTTCATAGCAATATTTGTGAACTTTATTATCTCACATGATCATATTGTTCTTCTTTCTATAAATTGCAACACATTTTTTTTTCTAAAAATCAGAATATAGATCTATTTTACATCATAACATATTATGATATCCATCATGATGAATATCAATATAAATTACTTAAAATGTAGAAAACAAATGCAGAATTACACATACTTGTATGGTAAAAAATAGTCCTACGAATTAGTCACGGTCTGCAACTCCTGTGCAAGTAAAACGACATATTTATTTTTAGCATAATACCCAAATAATGATAAATAAAAAAACTATACTTTTCTCACTGTCTCTTTGTGCATAGTCAACAACTGCTTCCAGACAAAAAGAGAAAGTGGGTCTTTTGATAAGTTTCAAATATTCCAGAAAATGATGATCAAAAGGGTCCCCAAAACAGACCTTTATCACAATCATGCATTTTAGGTTTAATGTTATCTTAATTAAAATATTTTTCTTTATATTATTAATATAAAGTGAATTTCAAGCATAACTTACTTCTATAAAATTGATCGATTGTGACCTAAAAGAAGGTGCTCTCATAAATTTCATTAAAATAAACTATTACTTTTATATTAGAAAGAAAATTTAAGTTCAACTCTTACAAAATTAGTTTCTAAAGTCAGAATACGGTCTTCTTTAGTGTTATATTTTGTCCAACTAAATATTTAGGTATAATTTTTTATGGATAGTAAATGTTCTAAAAAATAGTTAAACACAAATGTGTTGTTTTAAAATTTAGGTAATTTTTCACCGTTATTATTTTTTTCTTTTAGTATTTGATTTTGTTGGAAAAAGTAAAACTATTATTTTAAGTTATAATTTATAAATAAAATATTTTATGATATATGACTGTTATGTAAGAAGACTATCATTATACCATAGGTTCTTTAAGTATCGGTAAGACGACACTGCTTATATTTGAATAATATATTATTTAAGTCTAAAATATACTATACAAGATCTATATTTATATGAAATAAAATATTAATAAATAAGTATATGTTTATCGTATATGTTATTTAATATTATTTTTAAGAAAAATCATAGGTAGTTTGTGAAATTTAAGAGAAGACATTACATGAAAATTGTGTTTTACATAAAAAAAATACAGATATCTTCTTCTCTATTATCAAGTTTTTTTGTTAAAATGTTAGTTGATGATATATATTAAAATTATTTAACATATTATAATAGGTTTTTAAGTCATATTATAAATATAGTCTATTTATATTTTATAGTCAATGCTACTCATTGTTTTTTATTTTTTTTTCTTTATCTCTCAATTTTTGTTTCTCTATTTTCCATAAAATTTCTTCTTCATATCTTATTTCTATTAAAATTTGAGTGTAATTTAACGCATCGAATTCTTAATTTCTAATTTTTTTTCTACATATTGTTCTTTTGTTTTTTTTTTCAGATCAATTTTGTTGTCTTAAAGAGACTTGAAAATTTAATGAATCATTGAATTTTAAATATTTTTGTTTCATTCTTGTTTAACCTAAAAGTTTAACATGTGTGCCTTATAGTTATTTAGTTTGTTAAAAAAATGTTTATATGATGACGATTTATATGATTACGTGATAACATATTTATGACGTTAGGTAAATTATTGTTTGATTTGAATATTAAGTATTGTCAAATATATTGTAACATATATCCTTTGTTTCATCAATGGTTTTAGTCACATAAATGAATAAATTAGACCGTGAGAAGTTTATAAGGGAGTTCATTCACACTGTAATGACATCTGTAGACATGAACCTTGAATTGTATCGAGTTTATCTTAATCATTTTTGTGAGACCTTGAAAATAGTTGGATTTGAGATGTTAGATACTACCTCATGAAACACGTGTTGCCACAGTAAAATACAAAGGATATTACCTCGTGAAACACGTGTTGCTACAGTAAAAATGTAGTACAACTACAGTACTGTTATAGTAACCCCAACTTCAACTATAAATAAGAGTGAGGAAATGAAGTTTTTCATTAGTGGAGTGAAAGTGGTGAAAAGAGACCAAGATAAGGAGATTTAAGGATTAGGATTTGAGTTATAGAAAATGTTGTAAGAGCTTATGAAAGGATGTTTAGATTGAGTTGTAGAGAAAGTTGTTTGTAGAAAGATGTTGTCTTTGTGAGTGTAAAAGGTTTTGAAGGGTAGAGAATGGAGGTGTTGCTTAGATTTCGTAGAGAAAGGATCAAAGTAGTTCATCAAGAGATAATGGGAGCTAAACCATGTATCCTTATTTTTGTGAAAAAATTAGGATATGAACTTGTTGCTTGGACATGAATATTGGTTGTTGTTTAGAAAATATACCTCTTGAGCGATTGTTGTTCTGTTAAGTATGAGATTTTATTGATTGTTAGCCAATATAATGATGATATATGGAGTTTTTTTAAAGCGTAAGTTATTGAATTTTGTTAGAAATATGATGTATGCAAATGGATGTGAGATTTATGAAACTTGTTGGGGAACACTTTGACTAAGGAAAGATAAAGTACTTAAGTTGTTCGTTGAGACATACCTCCCTTTCCCGGAAGTCTACTCAACAAGCTTTCAACTTATATCTTTTTAGAAAACAAAAAGTACATGTTTTTTATGCAAATTTTAGAGTATAAATACTTGTTGTATTGTTACTTGTTGTTTTGTTTTTGAAAGATGGTTGTATGGTGTTTTGGTGAATATTTTGACTAGAAATATTTCCTGTATTTGTGTAGTAGTTTCTAGTGGTTTAGTGTATAAAAATAAGTTTGGGAAAGTAGTATGTTATGATAAATAAAAATTATGATTACCTCACTCTTGTTTGTTTGTGCATGTGACTTTAATAATTGTATAATCCGTGACTCTATATGGGAGCAAATGATTTTACAAATGAAGTTAATCATGCATAAAGATGAGAGACTTGTAAGAGGAATCAAAATTGGATTTTTGTAAAAATTATTATCTGAATAATTTGAAGATGTATTATTAAGTTATTTATCTGAATTTAAACTCGTTCATTTATTGTAAATCTAAGTCTTGAGTATTTAATCAAATTCTAATCTCTAATAGAACATATTCAATATATGTTTTTTAAAAGACTTAGTTGATATTTAACTTATTAAGTCTTCTTATCTTCTTGGTGAATAGATCCATACATGTTGGGTTTTAGATTGAAAACTAATTATGAGTTTTTAATTAAAATATATCTTTCTCTGTATATTTTTAAAATATTTCTTTTTTTAGTAATTTATATATGTTGTGATAATGTAACCTGTTATCCTATTGTTATATATATAAATAAATGTAAATATAGGTACAAGAATAACATTTATATGGGAAAAAAATTGTTTATCTTGACTTATCTTTTATAAATATTTATATTATATTTTGTATTAATATAAGTTTTGTATCAACTTTTTTATGAGTTTATAATATTAGTTTATAGAGGGTAAAGGTATATGTAACACCTTAAAACTAATAATTGTAAGAGAACAATTTATTAATTGTTTTATACTATTATAATTTAAATTAGTTCCTTATATTAGAAGTTGTAAATTGCAAAAGTTTAAGAACAAAAAATATTTGATATAATTACCATATATTTGAGATTGTAGAAATTTATAGATAAATATAATCAATGTAATGGTATTGTAGTTGCAAAAGGTCTGTTATTAATTAAGAACAAACTATTACTTTTTTATTTTCTTATCTTAGATGTGTTTATGGAATAGTTGACATGTAATGAAGCTTGAACTATATTACTTTTCTTTGAACTCGTGGATAGTTTAAAATTGAAAAGTTGAACTATATTACATGATTTATTAGGTTTTATCTGAAAACATAATTATAATACTTTTTTTTAGATAAAGAAATTTGTGTAAAATTCAGAAACATAAAGTGAAGTTTTGAAGTAATCAGAGCAAGCCTCGTATAGTACAACTTACTCTTCATATTTCAATAATTTCTACAAATTTGTTAATTTACCTGAAAAGGCTTCAAGATTTCCCTTCACAAATCATATTAAGACAACATGCATCCATACTTATTTTTTTTTATCATTCTTTTAATATCACTTTAATTATCATATATTTTTCAATATGCATGCTTAATTTCTCCTGAGATTTCCTATTCGTACCTTATATATATTCATATTCCTTACGAGTGAAATTTCACTTTTGACTTACTACAAAAGTGATAGAATAAAATATTATGATTTTTTTTATTGATTCCTAAAGGTACGTATCATATCTTGATGTTAAGACGTGGTGGTAAAACCTACTTAATTAACAAATTATTGGAGATTAAAAGGTCACATTAGTGTACCAATATCTGTATAAAAAAATATTTTATTTGATAAGTAAATTAGATATTTGGTTTATTTAAACAAATATTTTAGGGAAATATTATTACATTTTTGGTGTCATAAAATAAAATAAAATGACAATAATTATTCTCAAATATGCTTACAAACAGATAATATGGAAAATTATGAAATTATGATAAAAGGTTTTCCTGAAAAGCCTTTCTTTCTAATAATTATAATGTAAATGAACATAATGCCATCATTATCATAATATATTCATATAGTTTATATGAACTGTAAATTCTAAATTAGATATGAGATGAATTGGTTAAGTCGATTTCTTTAATTATGTATTATTTTGTGGGATTAAAATAGTACATTATCTATCATAAAATAGGTTTTTTTCATTATAGATATTTATAAACTTTTTATGTTAAGTAACCGTTGGAAGTAGATGTAAGAGATACAAATTTCCGTTGAACAAAATATTTTACAAAAATGTTGGACATAGTGGGATTCAATATAAATTTACGTCAAACATATTAAGATCTGCTATTGCGTTTTTTTCTTTTTAAATTGAATTAGTTTTGGCTTAAACTTAAACACATAATACCAAAATATTATCAATTTTAATTTACGCGATAAGAATTGTAACATCCCAAAAATATAGTGTAAAACCATATAAAGAATAATCACATGTTAACAATACTACAGATCAGTTCAACGCTCGGCTATATACCATTACGGTCGAACGACCTTACATAACAGCAGGGAATTTAAAAACTAACGCTAGCTACCACTAGACCGAACGTTTTTACAAAATACACTAATACCGCACGGTCTTTACAAAAGAGAAATCCAACACCAGACCGAACGCTCTAAAGGTTCGGCCTTCACTTCCGTTACGTCTTCCAATACTTCTTCCAGCAACTCTTCTCCTTCTGCTCACATCCACACGGATTATCATTATAACAGGACAACGACAGGACATACAACACAGACAGAAATGATAAACAGGGCAAGCTTATGTAATTTAATTTCTTTCATAACAACAGACAACATTTATAAATAAACCAACGACACTCAAATCAATCATTCATACATTTAAGGCATGCAAAAACGACCACTTGACTCTGATTGTCCAGACTGTATGAATCCTGTGTAGCTACGACGTTCGTGCACCCGGGTGATGTAGAAACTGGGATACCCTCAACAGCTGCCACCCGAGGTTGATTCGTTCCGTCCAAGTTAACCTTATGGACTAGGACCTCCTGCCATTTCCATACGTGACTTACTCCTCTTTACATGAGAACGAGTAATAATGGAATATCAGGATGAACGCCCGCTAAGCTTTGCCCACATTCATACTTTACAAATCAATAACCACTTTCTGAGATATCCCTCCTTGGAATACGCGTTCATAATCAAACTATTTCATACACATCACATTTCAATTCTCTCAGACTTTATCATCCACATATTCAAATGAAATAAGATCATATGTTCTTATCATAGCCCAAGTACGACTGGTATAACAAGATCAAGCGCTACTCATCTACTTTAATAAATAGACTCCTAAGAGTTCAAACCGGACGCCACGAAGCCTAGGCCGAGTACTAAGACTCTAGGTCGAACACCTTTTAAATACCAACACTGACTTATAGTAAGTAATAATACTGATGAGAAACTATGAATTAACGAATGCTATCTAGTTTGAATAAAGACTCTGATTCTAAGCACAATAATACTATATTACAGAAAACAAGACCCAGCGCTTGGTTTAAGACCGAGCCCTGTAGAAACCAAACACTATTGAACGAGCGCTGGTCCAAGACCAAGTGCTTATCAGGAACGAGTGCTACTGAGACTGAAAGATTGGTCCAAGACCGATCGCTAATAAACTCACAGAAAACGAATGAATATATATATACAATTGAGCCACCACTTATTCTGAATGAAAAGAACGATAACGTCTACGACCTTGAGTAGTATATGACACGTTAACTAAATTATTCAGGAAGTCTAAAGGAGAACTACACTTAGGCTGATCACTCATATTTACATTCTAATATTATAACACGCTCGTTATTCCCGTAATTCCTTGTATAGGAGAACCTAATATAGACGGACGCTCGACCAGATTACCACATTTACTCATAATACTACAGTTGACAATCAATCCCTATCTCAACAGAATTTACCACATGCATAATTCATCCATCCACACGTCCAAACAAGCAGTACACTCGTATCTCATACTCATCAAAAATCAAACAACGTATCATGTAAACATATCAACGTTCGAACAAGAATTTAATCAAATTATATAAGCTTCCCTTACCTCTAAGCATGACCGAACGTTCACAATTTGAACAGAATAGCTCACCACCACTCTCTTAGAAGACTACGATCACGATTTACAAAACTAACCAAGTGAAATGCCAGAAAGACGTTCAAAAATGGGTTAAGGAACTCATGTAACTGAAAACTGAGTTTGCATGTACAGAAAAACCACTTGGCTGAGAGAGATGAACTTACCAATCCAGAATTCAAAATTGATCGGTTCAAACGAACGCCCTCGACGCGGGTAGTGTTCAGACGGTGCCTGAGAGGTGATCGGAAGGAGAAATGGTGAGGTTTTCTTAGTGAGAAGGAGGAGATTTTAGAGAGAAGAAGGAGAAAATGGTTTCAGCAGGGTGGGGAAGAAGAAATGCATGCAAAGAAGTGACACGACATTTGAAATTTGGCCTTAAATACTATCGTCGCCCAAAACGAACGACTACTCTCCTGCAGCCACCTGTTCTTCACTAACTGAGACGCTGACTCACTTCTTGGCACATGGATCCCACTACTTGGGGTTTTGGGTGCGTTTTTAATGGGGTCTGACAAGAATCAACATTTAAATAATGACAAGAATAGTAAATATGAGAATCAACATTTAAATAATCACAGTATAAACATCAAAATACAGTAAAATGGATACAACAAAATTTTAGGACAGGAAAAACAGAACAAACAACAAAAAATTAAAAATCTATAATCAATGAAGTCATTCATTCATTCACCACAAAAAAATTTAATAAAAAAAAAGTGACCATCACCATGAAATGTCATAACCATCTCTATTTAGACTATAAAAATAGTCTATAAAAGTTCACAATCATCCATACACTTTTGTTGGTTTGAAAAAATAAATAATTAAGAGAAAGGAGAGAAAAATCACAAGAAAGAATAGTAAATCTCAACATTTATATTAGACTGCATGTTAATCTAATGTAAAACTCGATATTTACGTCGAAGACCCAATGGTTTGACATAAAAAGATTCAAATTATTTTCAAAAATCTCATTATGCTTTTAGAAATAATTAATTAATATTTAAGCTTATTATGTTATTAATGAATAATTTAAGAATTTGAATTTTGAATTTTATTAAAGAATAAATACTTCTAAAAAAATAAATTATGTCTCAATTCAATTTACAATATAGCTTATTTTTTTAACAATGTGCTTAAGTGTAAACAAAATGACATTAATTGCTATGATAAAACAGTATCACTAAAGCATCTATTTCGTCATTTAAATTTAAATAATATGTTCATGGAAAGTTGTGGTTGTTAGTGTGAGCAATGAATATATCGAATTAATTATCTATCCATTGAGAATTTGAATGTTTAAATACTTGTTTGAATTCTTTCTTCTCTAAGAATTTAGCCACTTAAATGTTTATTTGAACACACAAACAAACTAAATACTAAATCAAATCTCTCTAGCTAACCATCAAAACCTTCCATTTGTTTAAAACCAAATCGCAAAATTATTGTTCAAATTGAAAGGAATGCAAAGCATGAATTTTGTTTAGTCATAAATAATAGTTTTACAATTACATAGATATCCACAATCTCAATACTAGTAAAGGAGAATAAAACCAAGCCAAAAAAACTAAAGAAAGAGGCATTGCATTGAGAATGGTAAAATTCTAATATACAAAAACATCTATGTAAGGGAATGATACGACTATCATTCGTTTTTGCTAGGGAGGTGTCTCTATCTTTATTATTATATTTTATTTTATAATTTTTTTATTCCAATAAAATATTTTCAATTTTATCTTACATTTGACATAGCATTGTTTTCAACACTATAACATTTTTTCAACAATATGATTTTATATTATGCGTAACTAGAAATTTAATCTTGGAGATTTACGTGGGTAATGTTTGAACTACTCATTATAAAAATACTTTAAACTTTTAATACAAATCAGAATATGCATATGATCAAATATAAATGACCTCTATATTATAAAATTATCTTATAAGATATATGTCTTTGTTTCATGTTTCTTGTCTTTTTCTGTCAGTAAAAAAGATAGAGTTCTTCAGAAATAATTTTTCATTGTAGTTTACACCACATTTTTCCTAAACTTCGATGGAATGTGAATATTCAAAATAATAGAATGACATTTATGGGTTAAGATCATTACTTTTAATGTTACAAGGCCGATCCATTAAAATTACATCAGGTTAACCCATTATATACTCTACTAATTGATTAACTCATAAAGATGAAATTGAGATGTAATGTTAAAATACAACACACATATACTTTTATAATTGTCAATAAAGATTACATATTGAATGCATGACACAAAAAAATATCGGTATACTTTTAATACTTGTACCTACAGTGAAATACAAGACAAATCTATGGTCGAAAAATGATGCAAATACTCATTTCTATATTTAAGAAAATTTTAATAAACATTCGTTTCTTAAATTTGAATAACCGTATTTAACTATAATGAAAATTTTCCATATATGTATAAACCAACAAATGAAATGGTCAAATTGATATAAATGTGTTAAATTTTGATTATGTTATATTGTTAAGTTGAACTTGAATTAAATCGAACACGATTGCTCAACCTAATTTTAACTTAACAAAAGAGTTATAAAAAATATGATTTAATTATCAATTTAATAAACATATTTATTAATATATATATATATATATATATATATATATATATATATATATATATATATATATATATATATATATATATATATATATATATATATATATATATATATAACTTTCTCTTAAGATTTATGAAATTTCTATTCAAGTAAAATAAATTTGGTGGTTGTGCAATTTTAATCTTGGTTTGAAGAAAAAAAAATCAGTGTACAGATCATGAGTAAGAATAAGTGAAGTGCCTAAACAAATATCATGCAATGAAGAAACTGATTGAATAATATTTTGTTTAGGTTTAAAGTCTCACAAAAATGGGAATAAGAGAAACCTATCCAACCACAAAATCCATGGGAAAGAATTAATAGTTATAAATATATGTAAAGTGTTAGTAGTTTATCATAAATCTAAAACATGTTTTATATTATAAATACACAGATGTACGTGTGTGTGTATATATATATATAGATTTAAAATATTCATTTATTATAAGTGTTAGTTAGATGAAATAAATATTTTTTTTCTGTACAAATTCTTGTTAGTTTATAAAATTTCATCATACATATTCTGATATTTATAGATTTTTTTAAACAAAAAAAATTCAATCTAAATTAAATTAAAATAAATTGGATTGAATAGGATTTTATAATCAAACTAATAAATAATCAAGAAACGAAACCAAAATAGTTAACTCGAATTTTTTTTTTCCAAAATTGATTAATCCAATATCCATACAATCATAAAACAACCAACCATAACCCTTTTGTACAAGAAAATTCATCAAATCTTGTGCATACAACTTAAGTAAATGTCTGAAGAAATGATTCTTATGGTTCATAATACACCCGAGAACAAAAGTTTTTTCAAATGAAAAAGAATGAGGGGAACTTTGGTGAAATTCAGCCTTTTATATAGATTGCTTGGATATAGTTGTTTATATGTAAATAATATAATAAGAGGTGAAATTTTACACTATATGGTTCAACAAACACTGAAGCCATATACACACGTACAGTACCCTTCTGCTGTTAGGGACCATCCTTTATTTAAACAAAACTCAAAACCTAATAATATATAAATAATTAGAATATAAACGAAGACAAAATTCTAATTCTCTCCTAAAGATTAAAGCCGAAACATACTTCTACTCAACTCAAACAAAATTTTCCCCATAGAAAAACAAGATTAGGAAAATAAATTACTTTTTTAGTCTTTCATTACTTCCATGAACATAATTAACATTAGAAAGTGCAATTCCAGTGTTTTCTTGCTTCCATAAGAAAACTTCACTACTTTTATTTTTTCAACCCTAACCCTACCTTATTCTACCAGGTTGTATAGTATGGGTATACTACACACAGACACACCAAAGTCATTTATTGGTACCCAAATCCATCTTTTCCAGCGTGTTATAAGGATGGACACAACCATGTTTATTCACTTCTGTTTTTTACCCTTTTCACTTTAGTTTACTTTTTTTTTTCTCCCACTTCTTTAACATGTATACATAATCAGAGCATAAACAGAGAAATTTCAGACAAACTGTATCAACAAAGTTAAGATTAAATCCAAAAAAATCAGTTGTATAGAAATGTTTCACTGATTTTTATGAGTTAAGAGCTCTTTTCTTTCACCAAACCATAATGGGAACATTCTTGTCAATAGTCCAAACTATTGAGCTGTGTTATAGATATATTCGCGTCAATGATTGCTATGAAGACTCATGTTAGATTGAAGTTCATAAACTATTTGCAAAAAATAAAGAAATGGTTGATCATGTGATATAATCTTATGACAATTTCAACAACCAATCTTTTGTGTCTCCTCTGTCACAGCTTCTGGTAAACACTGAATTAGTAAGTCACTGACATTATAGAAGAAAAAGACGTGGAACTAACTAGGAAGACAAAACAGACAAGCACTGTTCAGATGCACTGAACAGTTGAACCAACCCCTCATACGGAAATTCAGGACTCATTAACATTGAACTTCAAGGACGGATTCATGTTCCCATTCATCTACAATTTCAATAGTAATTAGAAATGATGAATTTAGACTATCTATTATCAATTCTAACAATATAGAGTATGGTCATACTCTAGGTATTAATATTACTAGCTTTAATCTATATCTTAGTGATGCTAGGTTTGAATATAGGTTTAAATATTTCTATATTATTTAAACCTTCCCCATTAGGGTTAGGGCATTCAAAGCTCTTACAATCCTTATTACATGTCATGTTTGTTGAAATTTGTTAACTAACAGTTACATTATAACATATAATTTAAGGAAAACTTTATTTAATATAATATCAAAATCATGAATTAAAATTTATTTTATCAAAAAAAATTATTTATTAAATTTGTTTGATTCATTTATTATAATGTAACCGTAATACTATTCATTAATATCATGTAGATATATGTCTATGGGTTAAAAAAATTATGTTAAAAAGTTTACATTGACTAAAAGTAAAATTAATTTATAATATATAAATATAAATAAAATTCAACTTAAAATCTCATAATATAATAAAGTTGAATTAAGCTTCTTTCTTATTAATTTCATCCGGCATATTAATCTTTTCAAAGTATGTCAAAAGATAAAAAGTAAAATGGTAGCTTCTGAATGAGCATTGGAGCGAAGAAACACCAAATCAAACACTTTAAATTTTACATTGGCATGAGTAAAACTTTTAAGTTAGAACAATAAATAGTGTAAGAAGAAGTGCATTTATACATTTTGACCATGTAAGATGCATGTAATCACATGATGTAACTGGTTAGAGAGCATCTGCATGAAGATGGACAGAGAAAATTAACATGTAACCAATGAAGGAAGAAGAGGATCACGTGTGAGATCAAGAAGAAATCCAGCATGATTCAATACCGAGTACAGAAGCTAAGCTAGGTAGGTAAGGAGGAGATCCAAGCATAAAACAAAGTTAGATTTTGAGATCACTGTCCCCTGCTGTGATGGCTACTGGACTGGACTGAGAAAGATCACTAGCTGTAACACTGTAAGGTTTTGTGTTGTGGTGGCCCTGTATCACTGTCACCACTCACCACAGCATGTTTGCCTATCTATATCTTTCCATCTATCTACCTTGCATTGCACCATTGAAATCAAATCAAAATGCCTTTCATGTGTCATCATGCCTCAAACAAAAACAACCCTTGTGTCTGTCTTTCTAAACCACAGTCTCTCTCCTCATTATGCTCCCTTCCTTAGATGCAAACACTGCCTCTTCAACAACTCAAATTCAATCCCCTTCTCTCTCTTCACACCCCAAACCCCCCTTTGAAATGTCAATATCCAAGCTTGCATGTCATGTCACCATCACCTTAGATTCTCACTCTCTCGACTTATCAAGGGTGTGCCTTCTTTTATCTCTTTTTTCCAGTTCTTGACTTCTTGTTCCTCTCTTTTTCTTATTTTAATGCGGACAGCGATTGAAAGAGCTCAGAGACAACTTGGTATCTGCTTTAATTTTTATCCTTTTTTAAAAACAAAACAAACAAAACTCTACCCTAGCTACAACCTTAGGGTTTTGTTATCACCAATGTCGCAACACACTAAATAAAATACACTGTTGCATGCAAGCAAATAAGATAGAATCCCCTAAAAAGGTATCATCGAAACTCAAACAAAATCAACGAAATAATCCATATCCTAAGCCACCTTCGTCTGGTGTACAATTTTCCAAAAGTGTGAAAAGTATGCCGATAAATATATCAAATTCGTTCTTGGAAGTTGGAAGGTGTGGAGTGTAATGTTTTAAAGGCTTGTTACAGGTAGGTAAGATCTTCATGACTGTAGGGTTTGGCTCTTTGTTCAAAAAATAACAATGGTGCTTGTTTTCCCTTGTCACCACTCTCTCTATAGTACTTGAAAGTGTCATATGATGATGCAATTAATTGCTTCAATGGCTACCCTGTGTTTGGTATATCTATTCACTCAAGTTGCTATCAGATTATTAATGGAACAAGACTATGAATGGTGTTTCTTATTTTAGGGTATTGCTGGTTTTTAAGAACAAGCATTAACTGACTTGACAGGAATGTGGTGAAAAAGAAAGATAGCCCTCATAAAGCACAATCTAATAAAAAAAGTTACATTCTTATAATATATGAATTCCTTAAAATTGTATCATAGAATGGTAGGGTAAGGTAAGGGATTTGTCCTGGGTAGTCAATAGAAAATAAAGACATGCAAGACAAAAAAAACATGTTTGTTGATAAACTCTTTTTCTTGACCTTTTTTTTATTGGTTTACATGGAGTCAATCATATGAGAATTTAAATAAATCTAACTAAATTAGTTTAAATTTTTTATCTAACTTAATTAAAATTAATCAAAAGTAGTAGTGGTTGTTTAAATATATTTATGATTTATTATTATCTGCAAAATTTAAACTTCACATGTTATTTTACAAAAATTATTATTATTTAATTTATGTAAGTGAATTGCTTAAAATTATTCTTTTAAACCATTAAAATTTTGATTGATCAGATTCATTTTCATCTGAAACTTATCTAAAGCAGCCAATAAAAGTATCTCTAATAAACCCGTGACTTAATTTTCTTTATACATGACGAACAAACCAATGTATTAAACGTTTGTCCAATGGGTACGAACTTCCTGCTTTTATTAGGCATGCATGCTTCTTCCACATTGCCAGTATTTGTCATCATCGAAGACACAAATACTTCTTTTGTATTTAGTCATTAAATTCTATTGTTTTTAAAGATTCTTTTCATTAAATTAGTTTTGAAAGCTTAATCTTTTTACAAATTAGTTGGATTATTCAATAAAATAAATAAAAGATTTATGACACTAAGAAAAAAAATATTTTGCACAAAATTGTAAAATAATGTACAAAAACATTCATTAAAATTTAAATTAATTAAATAATCATAAAAATCTTGTAAATTACACTCTCAATTATGAAAGAATATCTTTGTTTTTTTTATAAAAATCAATCAATAATAAGTAAAACTATAAAATACTATAATTAGTTATAAATATTAATTATACAATAATATTTGGATATATCTATTACTTTATTTTATACTTCTTTTTTCTCTATGTATCTTTTTAGGGTTAAATATGTTTTTAGTTCCAACACTATCAAGCGAATTTGTTTTTAGTCCCTGTTTTAAAGTAAGATATATTTTAGTCTTCCTCCTTCAAAAAAACTTTAATTTTTGGTCCTCCAAAACTAACAGCGAGAGGATAAAAAATTAACGTTTTCTTTAAATAGAAGGACTAAAACGTAGAAACTAAAAACAAATTCACTTGATAGTTTAGGGACTAAAAACATATTTAACCCATATTTTTGTTTAACTATCAAACTTAAGAGTGATAAAAATATGAGTTATAATTTAAGATATTTGAAACTAATTAATTTCATATGAATTTACTATTTGTTGATGGATTATAAAATTATACTCATGCATTTGAGCAAATTCATTTGAAAAAGAATGATTTTGATAGAAATTAAACATGTTAAAAAGAATTAACATGAAGATGTATGCTACTGAATTATACAGCTACTAGCTATCTGCCATATATATACAAATCTTAAATATCACTGTATGCATAAGAAAAGCATCTTATCTTACATATAGATCCATATAAGGCATGTGAGTGTAGCACCACAAACTCCCAAGCTCCTCTTTATAGTAACGTGAACTTGAAGGTCAACCATTGATCAATTATATTAGAGTGACAGAAAAAATATACAGACTCTGAAAAAGACAAAATAAATAAATTATTTCTTAAAAAGTGTGATAAAATTAACAAAAATGTGTATGAAGAAGATTGTTGATAGGTGGCAATGGCTTGCAAATTTCAACATTATGTGATGTAACGGTGTGGTGTTGGGGATGATTTGACACAGCATGCATGCATTGCAGTGACCAAAACAAACAACCTTTAACAACGACCAGCGGCAGCGTATAGAGCACAGAGAATACGCAGCCTAGTATAGTATAGTACCTAAGAAAAGAAAAACCTATGCCTACTGTTGTCTATGTTCTATGTCTATGCCTACGAGGCTATTTCTATCACAATAAGTTTTCTTTCTGTCACACTATCACGTCATTTCTATTCTTTCTCATATTACTTTCTTTCTTTTTGCTTGTTTGGATCCTCGTCTTCCTTCTCTTTTTCATTTGATATGAAGAGAAATATGTGTATCATGATGTTATTTTTGTCTACTAGCCTATTGTTTTTCTTAAATAATGCATTTTGCATTTGAAAAACTAAGTTTCAAGTCAAATATCTTATAATTTTTTAAATTATAATATCTAGGAATTTCCAGAAATGAAGAATGAAATTATTATAGGTACACTATATGGAAGTCGATAATATTTAATATTTTTTATTTAAATTAACTTAAAAAAATTATTTGAGTTTTATAAATTAGTTATTATTTATGATTATAAAATTTAGATTGAAATATCACAAATATTCTATATTTATACTTTTTACTTTAGTGTATGAATAAAATTCAATAAGTATATTCATATAATATATTTCTTATATCTTTATATATTTTATATTTTAAAAGTCTTCAAATTTTTAGTATCAAAATTATTGTTCTTACATGATGTAAAATAGAATGCAAACATATTTAGAAGAACTAAATTTATACGGAAAAAGATTATATTTCTTTCCTGAAAATTACACCATGACTCAAATCAAAATGCATCAAAAAAAAATAAGACGAGAAAGCTAATAGAAAAATCATGCTTGTTTGCATGTATTTCACAAATGATCTTGGATTCATCATCCTAAAGTTTACAAAGAAATTTGTCATTATCCAAAATAAGAATATGAAGAGAACAATAAGATTCAAGGCATTTAAGTTTTAAACTAGATAAACGAGTTTAAGATAAGGATGAAAAAAGTTGAGACCATCAAAGAATAGTCAAACAAATTTTGTAGTATTGTCAACAAGATAAAATTGTAGGAAAAAGTTTCCAGATTCCAGACTCCATGCAAAATTTTTGGTCACATTGCTGGAAAGATATACAAAATACAAAAGACTTGTCTACAATTACTTTGAAAAAGGTGATACTTGTCTTGCATACATAAGAGCAATGAAGATTGATGAGAAAAGATCATGCGATTAAACTACACCAACCTAACTGGTGTTGGTGGAGGCCAGACGTAAAATGCGACAAATACAATCAATTGAGACATGTAGAAAAGACATGCAAATTCCAAGATCTTAAAGAAAATGTCAATATTTTAGAGAACAAACGATTGAATAATAAATAATGGTTGTACAAATCACATTACTCATGACATAAACAATTTCAATGAGCTCAACAGATCTAATATTTCCAGAGTAGGAATTGGAAATGTAAAACAACTTGTTGTGAAAGGTAGATGAACAATTTCAATTAAATTTCATTTAAGTATGAAAGTAGTATTTGAAATCTTATATGTTCCTAACACTACAAAAATTCATGGAATTACCGACGAACTTTTATTGAAGGAAATAAATTTATCGATATTATCGACGAATTTTATCGATAGATTTTATAATTTTAATTACTTATGAAATTTATTGACGAATTTCTCTTTTGTCAAATGCATCACTAATACATATAAATTTATCGACAAAAAAATTTATCAATAAATTCATAGGTAAAAAAAACGACAGATTTACCATCCAAATACCGAAGTTAAATGACCATAGCCAACACCAATTCCTATCTTCTTCTTTTTAAACACCATCCAACACCAAATTTCTTCTCCGTCACCCAGAAACCCTAGCCAACTACCATGTTTCGTTGTTTAGCCAACATCTCTATCGACGAGCATGGTGTCTGACGACATCATTTGTGATAGAAAAGAAGGAAGGTTGACGCTAGACGTGCATGTTGTTTTGCTATCAATGAGGATGTGAACTGATTGGGCTTGGAGTGACGTAGTCTAGATATGAAACCGTGGCAAAACCACCACGTGTGGTAATCATCGTTCGACATCAGATCACTACGAATAACGCAAACACTATTTGCAGCATTCACCTGAACTAACCTAGTGTCACCATAAATCCTCTATTGTAGCACCTTGAAGATGAAAATCGAGAACCACACAAAATCATCTTAAATAAACGAACATTGCAAACCATCACCCCAAACGATATTGTTATTTAGGGTTTTCCTTTTCGGAAAATGTGTTTTTGTTTTGGTTTTGGAACGAATGAAGACACAAAAAGAAAAATGAAAAGCTAAGAAAAAAAGGAGAGGGGAAGAAGAAGGTGAACTAGATCACGATATTTATCGATGCAATTTATTGACAAATTTTTCCTTTGGTAATTATTGACAAATTTTTTCTTCAATAATTACTGACAAATATAAAAAGATTTTGACCGGTTGGTAATCCATAAAAAAAAAGTCGTTACCGACGAATTTTTAATGTTTTCGACCTATTTTGACTGTTGGTAATACCTGATTTTCTTACTGTGTAAGATTACTAGAAATCTGTGTTGCTTAAATCTTAGAAAAAAGGTTATAATGTTTCCTTTTAAAACAAACTTTTTGTCATCAAATATTCAAATAAATTAAAAGTATTCAAAGTTCATATTAAAACAAAAGATTCACTTTGATTTGATGAATAATGAATTGGCTACAAAAGAAGAAAATGCAAAAGATAGATCAAAATCTAAAGAAGATAAATATTCTTTTGAAGAAGTTTTTGAAGAAGTTTGATGTCCAAGTGAATAAAATATATAAAGACTAGCATTTTAACATTCATTAAAGATCTAGTGTCACTACCATGAAATCCACACTTGAAAAAAAAACATGATGCTAATAGAAGAAAAAATACACAATGAAGAATATTAAATTAAATAAGAAAGAGAATTCATGGAAAAAAGAAAAAACAAAACATACAAATAAAAGAGAAAATCGAACACCAAGAGAATCAATTTGAAGATTTCAAATTCAAATAAACAAGTAGAATGTTGAGAATATTTACTGAATATTTTTATATTTAAATTAGCTTCTAAGAAATATTTCAATTTTAGAAATATGTTTCATGTTGGAAGTCTCACATCGACTAGAGATAAGGCCAAATTAAAGTATATAAGTGGGTGCAGACCTCACCTTACAAGCCGGTTTTGTGGGGATGAGTTAGGCCTCAATTCCACTTCTAACATGGTATCAGAGCTATGGTTAGAGCCTATCCTACCATTATTGGTTAGAGATAAGGCCAAATTAAAGTATATAAGTGGGTGAAGACCTCACCTTACAAGCCGGTTTTGTGGGGGATGAGTTAGGCCTCAAGTCCACTTCTAACATTTCAGTTTTAAAAATGAGTTATATTATTTTAGAATTAAAAAATCAAGATTGAGACATTATAAAAATTATATATTTGATATTTTGTTACATTTTGCGCATAGAATAGATGAATAAAAAATAACTACAAGTTCGTCATACATATCTTATATTTCTCATATTTCTAAAAACCCTAGTATTGAGTCTTTTTTTTTCTAGTATTGAGTCTTTTTTGAATGTTGACACTTTTGTGAAAAGGGTATTTTATATTCTAAAGCTTGTTGTAAGAAACACAACAAGTGGACAGTTCAAACATTACAAATATGCTCAAACATGGAAATGTTTATATATATATATATATATATATATATATATATATATATATATATATATATATATATATATATATATATAAAAGTTTTCCAATATCCATTTAACAAGTAAATAAGTAAATATCTTACAATTATAAGTAACTAATTACTCTCAAATGATGTAAGACATTATCTTTTATTTTCATTCTAAAAGCTTTTGAAATTTATAAAAAATAATAAACATTTAATAATTTATACAAAATAATGAAATAACCTTTATTTTGTCAAGAAATAACCTCTCTTGCCATTTGTAATTCGTGGCGTGTATTCTTTTGTTAAGAAAATTGGGAACAGGTATCTCCTTCTTAAGTTAAAATTAACTTAGACATAAATTAAAAAAGAATTTTACAAAACTATATAAAAAGCTTTTAGGGATTATATTTTATATAAAATAATTTTAACTTATAAATTTTTCATTGTATTTTCTTTCTTAAAAATTCGTATAAAAAAATTTCTACACATATATTTAACAAATACACACGACAGAAAGGTAGATATGTACGAATACGAAATCTTACAAAAACAAGAGTGTTTCATCCTACACCTCCAACATCTCATCCTGCACCTCCAAAAATTCCATTTTTAACCTTCTGACATATCCACCTCCAACTTTTCAAAAAATTTTATTTTTTAATAAATATATTTTTATTTTCTTCTCTCTTTTATTAAAGACACTTTAATAAATACATTTTTATTTTTTTCTCTTTCTTATTAAAGTTCCTCTGCACCATTTTAATAATAATCTAATTTAATTTAAAATTTAAATATTATTTAATATAATTTTATATTTTAATAATTATTAAAATATGATTTATATCATAATAATAGTTATATTAAATATATAAAAATCAAATAACAAAATAAAAGTAATAATGATAAAAATAAAAAATAAAATAACAATAACAATAATATAATATTTGCTTTAATATATTCAAATATATTAAATTATATTAAAATATTACAATAAATTAAAGAGTTATTAAATTTTAAATAAAAACAAAAATTTTAAAAATTTATTTATTGGATAGTTTTTTATTTAAAATATAATATATATTTTTATAATAGTTTTATTAAAATTACTAAAAATAATAATAATAAAAATAATAATAATATTTAAAATCACATTTAATATATTTAAATATGTTAAATTATATTAAATTATTAAATTAAATTAAATAATTATTAAAATTAAATAAAAAACAAAATTTTGAAAACTTATCGGATACCCATATCCGATTCATACGTTATCGGATTTCTATATCCGATTAAGAAATTTTAAATTTATTTTCTATTTAAATTTTAATAATTATTTAATTAAATTAACATTTTAATATAATATAATATATTTAAGTATCTTTTATGTGATTTTCAATACTATTTTTGTTTTTATTATTATTAACTTTATTTTAATTATTTTATTTTACTTTTTTAATAAAATTATTATAAAATATAAATAATATTTTAATAATATTAAATTAGAAAGATATAATAAATAATAATATTATTTTTAATTAAATTAAATATTTAGTAAATTTAAAAAAAAAACTATTAACATATTTTACGGTATCCAATAAATAAGTTTTTAAAAATTTTGTTTTTATTCAAAATTTAATAACTGTTTAATTTATTGTAATATTTTAATATAATTTAATATATTTGAATATATTAAAGCAAATTTAATATTATTGTTATTATTATTTTATTTTTTTATTTTATCATTATTACTTTTATTTTAGTTATTTGATTTTTATATATTTAATATAACTATTATTATGATATAAATCATATTTTAATAATTATTAAATATAAAATTATATTAAATAATATTTAAATTTTAAATTAAATTAGATTATTATTAAAATGGTGCAGAGGAACTTTAATAAGAAAGAGGAAAAAATAAAAATGTATTTATTAAAGTGTCTTTAATAAGAGAGAGAAGAAAATAAAAATATATTTATTAAAAAATAAAATTTTTTGAAAAGTTGGAGGTGCATATGTCAGAAGGTTAAAAATGGAATTTTTGGAGGTGCAGGATGAGATGTTGGAGGTGTAGGATGAAACACTCCAAAAACAAACCTACAATGATCTGTGGCCCAAAAGAAAAACACCTATTTAGAGTGTCTCCTACCTTAAAAATTAAATATATTATTACATTGTTATCTTTGGAACAGTGAGTGAATTATTCAAAACAATGATTTTCCCTTTCATTCATTATACACTGATTAAATTATATTTTATTACAAATCTTTTATTTGCGTAAAACTATGTTAAATCCTTTTAAATAAAGTCCAGGTTTAAAATTATCTTACACAAAATATTGTTTTTTTTTTAATTATTAAGTATTCTTATCGACAACTAATATTCCTAAAAATGTGATAGAATAATGAATAAATAGAGTAAAGATAAACCTAGGAACATAAGTTTTTACAATAAAGATAAACCTACTTGTTTAGTTTTAGGTTAAATAGGCTTGAGTTGAATTTGTCACATATGAAGTTTGACCACTATATACCAATGTCATTGTCAAAAGTTAGGAATCCAATCTCAACAACTTTGATTAAATAATCTAACATCATTTATTGTTAATGTCAATCCAAGTTGGTTAAAAAATTGAGATTAAAAGAAAAGATCCTTACTAAAATTTTCATAGGTATCAATAAGGAGTAATTGATACTTAATTGCTCAAAAGTTATATTTGATCCAAAATTTATGTTCATATATCTTCATATAAATGCATAAGAAGGTAACATTTAATTATGGTCATGTTTGTATACCAAATAATCATTATTTTATGTTAGGTGTTTGTTACAATCTTTAGAAACTGGAAAATTCTTGCTACAATATAGGGTTATTACAAATAGTTTCTTATAAGATCAATTACTTCTATATTATTTTAGAAAAATAACCATTAAATGTTTTATAATAGAGACATTTTCTAATGTTCAGAAAACTTATGTTTAAGTTTAAAAACAGCTGATTCCCACATTATTATCTAAGTTAAACTTGTTACCCTTGTTTAAAATTAAGGCCAAACATATATTTAATTCCTAAACACTGGTGTCAAATTAAATTCATCTTCCTTTCAAACTTTAAGTCTTAAAGTCTCAGAATTTAAATACACCAAAGGGACTAAATTTATTATTTAATTACAAAAGGGCTGGTAACCATAAATAACATATTCAGAATTAGTATCATAAACAGTGCAATATGTTAAGAATTAGTATCACCCATGGTAATTGCATTAAAAAAATTGTATCCAAGTGTATTAAAATTCTAGGTTTAAATTGGTGTTAAAGTAATTTATATAGATAAAATTACATGATATTGTTGAAGATAGTGACAATCTCTTACATGAATTTAGTTACAACAACCTCTACTTTATCATCATTGAACATGAATGGTAACTTATTAAGAAAACCTGGGAGATCTCAGAACGTGACAGCATATAGTGCAAATGGACCAGACCAGAGATTATTCAAATTCCTTAATAGTTAATAATGTCCTTTAACATGGAGATTACTGATGGAAACTAATGTTCTGATGCGTACACATATGCTGCCTTGAACAACATTGCTACCACCGCCGAACTAATGATGTGAGCAGCTACAAAAGTAAAGAACAAATATTGTTCAGGATTCAGCATCCAATGCACAATTAGTTCAAAGTATTTAGAACTTTTGGTGCTGAAGTAGACACTAACACAAGAAATCATAGGCTGTGTAAATCTCAATTTTCATTATAAGAAAAAAGAACTTCATTAATAGTTTTGGCAACCACCAGGTAATTTGGATTAGAATTTTTGCAGTGCAGATCAAAAGTTACACTTCCATTTTGTTCTCAGTTACAACTTTATTCTGGCTACAGCAAACAAGAGCATTCGCAATACACACTTCAGCCTTTACTACAAAATTTCCCCATTGATTCAGTTTATTTTGTATGGTAGTAACACACAAATTCATAGATACAGCAGCTGTAGCAAAGATGTAACACAAGTTCATGTTTATATAAATGCAATTTTGTATGAGAAGACTTTCTTTTAAGCAGTTTCCATGAATGAATAACCTGTTGTTTCATACCATTACAAATATAATATCCAGAAGATCTAACAGAAGATGAAAAACTTGTTTACCTCAAAGAGTTCAAAGGGACTACCTCGGCGGTAGTCATCACTCTTTTTGCTGTTGTCAACAGGAAGAACAGTATACAGCAATGCTCTGAATGTAATAAGTAAAACAGCAGTGCTTCCCAGAGTCACAAATACAAAACTATAATTTGGTACATGACCTGATCCTGCTGCCCTTATAGCTATTCCTATCTGCCAAGGAGTCAAGAAGAGATAAATGGTATCTGTTTTGTGGGTAAAAAACCTTTAATTATAGTTTTACTTCAGATGAAAGAGCTACAATCATCTTTAGCTAATACTTTACTGATTCAACTCGATTCACTTACATTACAAATCAGTTTGTCAGTTGTAAATCTTTTCATTTCAAGTGTTCCAATTACATATGACACAAGCAAAAATGCCAACCAAGAAGCTTGATACAGTCATTGCTCATGCCAAGGTCACAAATTGTTAAAAGAGTTGTCATATTTAGGTGGAATAATGTAATTTAAGTATTGGATTAGTTTTGGTTTTATAAAAATATTGATTATAAGAATTAATATTGTTATTTAGACATAAATATATTTTAACCTATGATGGTTTAGACTCTCACTTTGATACAGCTGATCTGACTTTGATACCATGTTAAGAAATGAACCTTAAACTTAACTCAACTCCACAAAATCGGTTTATAAAGTGAGATTTGTATTCAGTTATATACTTTGAATTGGTTTTATCTCTAGTCAATGTCGGACTTCCAACACCTTACTAAGAATAGTTTTCACTTGTTCCTTTTATTACTAGGGTTTAAACCAAGACTACAAATATTGAACCAAGGTTAGCTCAAGATTGTGGACATGGATTCAAGCTTCCCTTCAAGTATACAATGTGAACATGTTATATTAAACTTTTCAATGTAAAATCCAAAATTTAGTTGCTAAAAATCTATCAAGATTGCAAATGAACCAACAAGCTTCACACAAGAACAAAAACATTCAACTCACAGGGATCCCAACCGCCCATGACTTAGCAGTAGCAATGACACCCTTGGAGAGACCATTCATCCCACGCCCATCTTCTCCGAAACCTCCAAGGAAGTAAGCACCCAAAAACCACCCTGCAAAATATTAGATCACCAAACATTTTCAAACCTCAAACTCTCCAAAACACAAATTCCACAATTACATACAAAACAAACAAACATACCTGCTATGAACGGGTCAGCAGTGCGAAGAGTCTCAAGGTCCAAAACAGAAAGTCCATGACTATATCTTCCAATTGTAGCAAACAAAAACAAAGCTAAGACGTCTGCACCAGCTAGCAGAGCCACACGCCTACAGCACATGCATGATGACCCACTTAAAATTTCTCAACAAGGTTTCAACTTTATGAAGAAAACTGATAACTTTATGAAAAGAAATAAATTACCCCCATTTTTCAAACTGAGGAGAAGAGTTGGGTTTCTCGAACTGGATGACACCCTCCAATGGAACATCCTCACCAGTCACGAAAACAGGCGGGTCATTGGCAAACGAGGAAGGAGGAGAAGAAGTGGAAGTGGAGGCTGAATCTGAGTCTTTGGCGAGTGTTAGATGCAAGGGTCTTGTTATGGAGCTTCTTCTAGAGATGAATTTTGTTGCAGGATTTGAGAACTGGAGAGGGTTTGTTACAGTGATAAATTTGGATGCGGATGAGAGAGAAGAACACTTTGAAAACATGGTTCCTCGAGGAGCTTGGATACCACCAACCAGAACCAAAGCAATTCTACTTTCTCATCCACACAACATGATTTCATTTTGAACAAATTTCTGACCATTACTTATGTAAAATTTTGAAAGACAAGTGATTTTCATAAGAAAGTGTTACTATATTCATTGTCACTCTAACTAAGCACATGTGCAGTTAAACTTTTCTTTAAACATATTCACACAAAAAGAAATCTTGTTTTTATGTTGAAAACATAATTCTCTAATGCAATACTTTTGTATTAAATTTAAGTCATAATTTTGTGGTAAATATTTATTTCAAAGTCATCTTAAAAGTATTGATAGGATTCAGACTTCTTATATAATTTTATTTATTTTTTTACTTATCATTAAATTATGACACATGTAAATATTTTTTTATTAATATTGCAATGCACATGTTAATATAATATATGTATAATATTTCTTTTTAAAATTTTAAATGCACCAGTTTATTAAAAAGTTTATCTTTTACATTTAATTTAATATTTATAAAAAAATGTTTAGAAATAAAGTTAATTTAAAAATGGTTCAATAGTGTTAGATAATAACTTTGAAAAATATTAACTATATCTATAATTAATGGATCATTTTATACTTCTATTAATTGTTCTTATTATTTGTTAAGGTCAAATTATAGGTTACTCTACCCATTAATATCTTTAGTAATTTTTATTTTTTTCCATCATTTTTTTCTTTCATTCTTTTTTTCTCATTTTATTAGAGTGAGACTTACTCAATTTATCATTTTATATTTTATTATTGCAACAGGTGATGTCTTAACTTTGATTATAAAAAACAGATAAATAAAAAAATAAAAGTAGTGTAGTAACATAGAATGTTTTGATTATAAAAAACACAAACAGATTTCTATTTTTATAATTAGACGAGTGTCTCATTCTATACCTCCAACATATCATTCTATATATTTAAAAATTTTATTTTTAACCTTATCACATCTTAATCTACACTTCCAACCTTTTTAAAAGATTTACTTCTTAACTTTAATAAAAATATTTTTATTTTCTTCTTTATATTTTTATTTTCTTCTTTTTCTTATTAAAGGCACCTTAATAAATATTTTTTACTTTCTTCTCTTTTTTACCAAAACCACTATACACCACTTTAATAATAATTTAATTTAAAATAAAAATATTATTTAATATAATTTTATATTTTAATAATTATCATGATTTATATTATAATAATAGTTATATTAAAAAATTAAAATAAAAATAAAAATAATAATAATAAGTAAAAAATGAAATAATAATAATATAAAATTTGATTTCATATGTTAAAATATATTAAAATATTAAAATAAATTAAACAATTACTAAATTTTAAATAGAAAAAAAAATTAAATATACTAACGGTTTTGTTTTTTTATTTAAAATTTAATAAATATTTAATTTAAATGAAAATTATAATATTATTTATTATACTTTTATATTTTAATAATTATTAAAATATGATTTATACTTTATAATAGTTTTATTAAAAAATAAAAAAAATAATTCAAATAATAATAAAAATAAAAAAATATTTAAGATCACATTCAATATATTTAAATATATTAAATTATATTAAAATATAAAATTAAACTAAATAATTATTAAAATTAAATAAATAAAAAATTTAAGAAAATTTTTAATCAAATATCCATACATATCCGTATAATATATTATGGGATTTCCTTATCCGTATAATATATTATCGGATTTTGATTAACAAAATTTAATTTTTTATTATTTAAACTTTAATATCTATTTAATTTAATTTAATATTTTAATATAATATAATATATTTAAATATTTTTAATGTCATTTTAAACACTATTTTCTTTTTTATTATTATTACTTTTATTTTAGTTATTTTTACTTTTACCTTTTTAATAAAATTATTATAAAAATATAAATCATATTTTAATAATTATGAAATTATAAAATATAATATATAAAATTATTATTTTTAATTAAATTAAATATTTATTAAATTTTAAATAAAAAACAAAACCGTTAGTGTATTTACAATTTTTGTTTCTATTTAAAATTTAATAATTGTTTAATTTATTTTAATATTTTAATATATTTTAACACATCAAATCAAATTTTATATTAATATTATTATTTCACTTTTTTATTTTTTATTTTTATTGTTATTTTTGTTTTAATTATTTTATTTTAATTATTTATTTTTATTTTTTAATATAACTATTATTATAATATAAATCATATTTTGATAATTATTAAAATATATATTATATTAAATAATATATAAATTTTAAATTAAATTAAATTATTATTAATTTAGTAAAAAAGAAAAAAAATAAAAAGATATTTATTAAGGTGTCTTTAAAAAAAGAAAATAAAAATATTTTTATTAAAATTAAAAGATAAATCTTTTGAAAAGGTCGGAGGTGCATATTGATATGTTAAAAATAGAATTTTTAACATATCAATATTTTTATTTTGAAAAGGTTAAAAATAGAATTTTTGAAAGTGGAGGATGAGATGTTTCAAGGGTAGATCAAACACTCTAACTAGATTGATAGGAAATAATTGGACTGAATTATCCTGTTTAATAGAAGCACACTCAGTCCGTTTTACAAACAAAGGTTATTTGTTATTTGTTTTTTTGTAAAAGAAGTGTTGTTTATACTACTTATCGTGCATTATTGTGCATGTGTGTGCTTTAGCCTCTGATTATTTTTTAAATTTTCTTTAACTACTTTTTTATGTGATTATTAATGTCCTTAAAAAAGAAATAAAAGGTTATGAAAAAAATTAAAATAATCAGAACTAATATTTGCATTAACCTAACATTAAAAATATCAATAAAAATATTCATAAGTCTGCATCTAACACAATTTCTTCTACCTATCAGCCATTTCTTCCATAGGAAGAAGTTGGAAAATAATAACCAAAATGTTGTGGACATGGCTCAATAATAGGTACAATAGGTATATAACAAAGAAGATAAACTCTAATCATAGGACACCAATAATAGGAGTTTGATGCACAGGCACAATAAAGAGGAAAACATTCCAAAGTGGTTCCTTCTCCAAGGATAGATCTTTCTTTATCAATACCAGTATTTTCTTCTTTTGGCACCACCCTTTTGACTTCCACTTGTTTACTATACAAATCATGGAGGTTATCATCAACACAGCTTCAAGAAAAATTTCTGAATCAAATTTCTCAAAATACTCCTATTAAAACCAGGCCCAAAAGCGTGTGGACGAAGGAGCAGCCCAATGCATCATGGCCTGTGATATGAGTAAAGTCATCTGAGTGAAAGAAGTAGGCAAACGTGGCAAACGCTCCTACGAGTGAGAGGAGAGAGAACGGAGCATCCCGAGAGTTCTTCCAGGCGACTGAGGGAGCAGGCAACGGCGAGGCAGTCCGACGCCTTAGAGACATCGGACGACTATGGTGAAGAAGAGAAAAATGAAGAGGGCGACGAGAAGAGTAAGTAAAACGAAACCTTTTCTCCTTTCAATAAACTGTATTTTGTTTATTGTATTATTGTTGATATATTTGAAAACATAAAGAGGAGCTCTATTTATATAGCTCCGGTAAACTGAAAACGGTTAAAATAAAATAAGAAACTAAGACCTAAAAGAATAGTGGAGTTCGGTCCATTTTACAGTAAAGAATCTATTTGATTCTCAATAGCCTCCCCTCAAGCTGGATGGTGTATGGTCACCAGTCCAAGCTTGGGGACAATAGACTTGAATCTGACGCGATGAGGGAATTTGGTAAAGATGTCGGCAAACTGTTCGTCAGATCGCACGGGAAGGAGGTTGAGGACATGTTCTTGAACTTTCTCACGAACAACATGGCAATCGAGCTCAATATGCTTGGTGAGTTCGTGAAAGCTCTGGTTGTGGGCTATGTGTCTTCCAGACTTGTTGTCACAGTACAAGGCAGAGATCCCTGACTCTTCAATTTGAAGGTCCTGTAGGAGATAGCAGAGCCACTGTATCTTACATACAGTGGCAGCAAGTGCTCTGTAGTCAGCTTCTGTGGATGATCTGGAAACAGTTTTCTGCTTCTTAGATTTCCTGGAAATGAGAGAGGATCCCAGGAAGATACAGAATCCTGTTGTGGATCTTTTAGTGTTGGGACAAGTGGCCCAGTCAGAGTCACTAAAAGCTTTTAATTGCATAGGAGAGTCAGCAGCGAAAAATAGCCCTTCAGAGGGCTTGGATTTAATGTACCTAAGAATGTGCTGAATGACACGGTAATGATAGTCAGTGGGTGATTGCATGAACTGACTATGTAAATTAACTGAAAAACACAAATCAGGTCTTGTATTGGTAAGATAGAGTAACTTCCCTATTAGTCTTCTATATGGACCTGAATCATCTAGGTAGCTGTCCATTTTGTACAATGAGGTTGTGTCGCTTAGGAAAGGAGTAGAGGAAGGTTTACATCCCAACATCCCTGTCTCCTCCAGTATGTCCAAAGCATACTTCCTTTAACATAGATGAATACCTCTTTTTGACCTGGCCACCTCCAATCCTAGGAAGTATTTGAGTTCTCCAAGGTTCTTTATTCGGAATTTCTTGTGTAGGAGTTCCTTTATGCAGTTGATCTCCATCATAGAGTTTCCTGTTAACACAATGTCATCCACATATACAAGTAGAGCAGTAAAACTTGTAGGGGTTGTTCTAGTGAACAAGGAGTGATCAAACTTAGATTGAGTATAGTTGACAGATAGTAGGAAGGAAGACAATTTTTCAAACCACTGCCTACTGGCTTGCTTCAAGCCATATAAGGATTTTGTTAACTTGTAAACATGCCCTTTATTGTGGTCAATCAAACCTGGAGGTGGCTCCATGTACACCTCTTCATTGAGATCTCCGTGTAGGAAAGCATTGTCTACATCCAGTTGATGTAGGAACCAATTGTTTGAAGCAGCTAGAACAATAAGTAACCTAACCGTGGTCAGTTTAGCAACAGGGGAAAAAATGTCAAGATAGTCTATTCCCTCCTGCTGTGTGTAACCTTTTGCCACCAGACGGGCTTTGAATCTTTCAATGCCACCATCAGCTTTGTATTTCGTTTTATACACCCACTTACATCCTATAGCAGTTTTTCCTGGAGGAAGCTGAGTTAGAACCCATGTGTCATTGTCTTGCAGAGCCTTGATCTCTCTCTGCATGGCTTCTACCCTCTCATTCATGCTTTTTGCCTCATTGTAGGATCTGGGCTCCTTATTTCCAGTTACTGCCATGGTGTATTTTAGATGTTTTTCTGAAAGGTTATCACAACACAATATATTAGATATCGGGTATGGAGTTTTAAAACCATTCTTCATAGATAGGGATTGATTGACCTGATGAACATAATCTTTTAGGTATTCAGGAGTCTTTCTGGGTTTGTCAGATCTTCTATGCCCTTGTATCTCTTGATTGTCTCCTGTATTGTCACTGTTGTCTTCATCATCAGTGAGTTGTTGTGCCTCTTCTTGGTCAGCAACATCCAATTTGGCATGTATGTCATTATCAGTGTGACAGTGATCTCTTAGAAGATCATTGAGGGAATCAACTTTGTCCCTTTCACTATCTGAATTAGTACTGTTGTCTTGCAAATTTTTGTAAGGAAAAATGTCTTCATGGAAGACAACGTTTCTGCTTGTAAGAAGTTCCTTGGTGTTTATGTCAAGCACAATATAACCTTTCACACCAGTTTTGTATCCTAGAAAAATTCTCTTTCTAGCTCTTGGGTCAAGTTTACTTCTATTATGCTCAAGGGTTGAGACAAAACATAAACATCCAAAAGTTTTGAGGTTTAAATTGGTAGGGGGCAAGTTATAGAGTAAATCATGAGGGGTTTTGTTATTTAGAATGGGAGTAGGCAGCCTATTTATAAGGTAGACAGCATGTCCAACAGCATAAGACCAGTAAGCATTAGGGATATTTGCTTGAAAAAGGAGGCCACGAGTTAAATTTAGTATGTGTTGATGTTTCCTTTCAACAACAGAATTTTGCTCAGGAGTCTCAACACAACTCCTTTGATGATTGATGCCATGTAATTTATAGAAATCCACACACTTAAATTCAGGGCCATTATCAGACCTAATAGTCTTAATCACTTTGTTGAACTGATTTTTAATTTTAGCAACAAAATTCTGCAACAAATCTCTAGTTTGACCTTTATTATTCATGAAAAAAATCCATGTGTGTCTACTATAGTCATCTACTATGGTGAGAAAATATTTATGACCATGAACAGAGACAGTGTTAAGAGGACCCCATATATCACAGTGCACAATATCAAAACATTCAGCAGTAATAGAAGTACTTTTCAGAAAAGATAGTTTTCGTTGTTTAGCATAATGGCAGGTGTCACAAACCGTATTAATACCTAATCTAACATAGGGAAAATTCTCGCATATTTGTTTTATAACCTTGTCCCCTGGCTGGCCTAATCTATAGTGCCACAGGTTTACATCGACATTCTTACAAGAAAAAACAGTCTTTGAAATGTATCTTTGATCAGGTTTAGGAAAAGCTTGCAAATAATAGAGCCCTTTCCAAGAGTTAGCACATCCAATCATCTTCAATGTATGGTTCTCCTTTATCTGACAAGTCTTAGAAGAGAAAGTCAGACTGCAATTCAAGTCCTTAATAAGACTTTGAACTGAGATCAAATTGAAATAAAACTCAGGAATATATAGAACATTGAAAATGACAAAGCTTTCAGAAAATTGCACAGTTCCAGCATGCTTAGCAGTGAGGGTAGTATTGTTTGGTAATCTTATAGAAATAGGTTTAATTTCATAGAAAGTGATAAAATTCATTTCATCATGTGTCACATGATCTGTGGCACCAGTATCTATTATCCAGGAAAAATGACCTTGCTTATTCTCAGTGTCATCCCTCTGAACTTGATTGACTTTGTGAGTTGACTCATCAACTTTGTCTATCATTCGGAGAAGCTTCTGCATCTGTTCTGCAGTGATAGAACTAAAAATATTGTTGTTACTTGTAGGCTGTGTGCTCTGAATCCCCTCAGGTTCAGTGGTGTTCTGGCAAGCATTGGCAGAACTCCAGTCATTCTTTCTATCTTGATTGTCGTTTCCTTTCTTGTACCAAGGTGAGTACCCGTGCTTAGAGTAGCACTCATCTACAGTATGGTTCATCTTGTTGCAATATGAACATTGTTTGCCATAGTTAGGATTTCTACCTCTTCCTCTTCCTTGACCACGGAACCCAGAGCCCCGTCCTTGGCCTTTCCACTGATTGCTTCTGTCAGCAGCATTGGCCAGAACTTTAACATCAGCTGAGCCATGCTTCTCCTGTCTCTCTTATTGCATAATAAGAGAGAAAACCCGATTGATGTTTGGAAGGGGATCCATTAAAAGAATCTGTGTTCTAACAGTATTGTAGGAGTCGTTCAATCCCTTTAGAAACCATATCACATGCTCCATTTCTCTATACTTCAAGGAGATTCTTGAAAGATCACAGCTGCATGGTACCTTACACGTGCAAGTGGGTATGGGTCTCAAGAATTCCAACTCCTCCCATAGGATCTTTAAATCAGTGAAGAACTGACTCACTCCTCTTTCTCCTTGTCTAAAGTGTATGTCTTGAAGTAAGTCAGAAATCTTGAAATAGTCACCCTTGGAAAATCTTTCTTTCAACTCATCCCATAATTCTTTTGCTTCTTCCACGTATCTGACACTCTCAGCAATTTGTGGGGAAAGAGTCTTTGTTATCCTAGATAATATCATCATGTTGCATCTCTCCCATGCATCATATAGGATGTCATTTTTCTGGGTTTTCTTTATGGACCCATCAATGAATTTTACTTTATTCTTGGAAAGCAAAGCTCTCCTCATGCTTTTGCTCCAAGAGGAGTAGTTGTTCTCGCTCAAAATTTGTGTGATGAGAGTGAGACCCGGATTCTCCCCTGGGTGTAGATAGTAAGGGCTGGATGATTGATCCGCCTGTTCCATGAAGACTAGGAATACAAGAAATAGCCCAAGAAGGTATCAAGAATATCAGCAGAGGCAGCGGAAGCAGAGCAGGTAGTAGAGCTGCTCTGATACCATATTAAAACCAGGCCCAAAAGCGTGTGGACGAAGGAGAGGCCCAATGTATCATGGCCCATGATATGAGTAAAGTCATCTGAGTGAAAGAAGCAGGCAAACGTGGCAAACGCTCCTACGAGTGAAAGGAGAGAGAACGGAGCATCCAGAGAGTTCTTCCAGGCGACTAAGGGAGCAGGCAACGACGAGGCAATCCGGCGGCCTTAGAGATGTCGGACGACTATGGTGAAGATGAGAAAAATGAAGAGGGCGACGAGAAGAGTAAGTAAAACGAAACATTTTCTCCTTTCAATAAACTGTATTCTGTTTATTGTATTATTGTTGATATATTCGAAAACATAAAGAGGAGCTCTATTTATAGAGCTCCGGTAAACTGAAAACGGTTAAAATAAAATAAGAAACTAAGACCTAAAAGAACAGTGGAGTTCGACCCATTTTACAGTAAAGAATTTATTTGATTCTCAATAACTCCTTCAACTCCTCTGGAGTTATGCTACAAGGTAAGCCTCCAAAAAAAATTTCTTCCTTCTAATCATTTCAGGAGAACTTTTTTGTGTTTTGCATTCTCCTTTCTTTTCTATTCATCTCGGAGGAATTTCTTATGGAGGATTCATATGTGAATAGTATAAATGTAAGAAGCTTGATATGGGGTTATTTTAACATTCTAATGATCATTCATGCTCAATTAAAGAGTGATAAGTCATGTCGTGAGAGGAGTAGAAGGTTATAGTCTGGGGTCTTTCTTCATGATGGCAAAGGACGTTTTTAAGGACCAACATTGTGTAGCAGCTTTGAGTGGGTCGGTTTTTCCACCACACAAGTGCAAAACCTTCCGTGGCTCGACATGTATAGTATATTGTAAAGGTTTTGATCAAGCGTGAGTCAGTGGTGTGAATGGAAATGATGTTCTAATATTTGTGTGATTGAAATTTTATGCTGAGTTTACCTTACCATGTTTTATAATTAGTTTACCCTTTTTGTATGTTTCTTGGTTATTTTTTCTATGTGTTATTCTCTTGGGGTAATGATAATCTGGTGTGAGCGGAGCTTGATAATATGACGATTGAGCAGACGTTAGGTGATGATGACCCATACGCTTAGTGGTTATACTTGTTTATTCTCTTTAGTAGTTGTCTTTTCTTTTGATGTTTTGGTACACCGTTTGTTCTTTACATAGTTTTAATACTTATACTTGATGTATATAAAGTTAGTTTTATGGTTGTCTTGGACTATAAATAACTTTATGTTTCTTTTCCAGTTTATTAACTGATCTATTTTATTAACTATGTAATGTTTTCTTTGTAGTTTTAATATTAACATAAAATAAGTTTAAAAACTTAAAATTTAATAGAGAAAAAAAAAATGGATAACTAGACTAATATGAAATCATGTCACTTGAAAACCTTGACGTAATTATTTGCTTCTTTTGTAAACATGAAAGTTAACTTTTTCACCATCTTTTGAAGTCATTACAGAAACATAATTCCCAATTTTTGTGCTATTTTCCAAACCATTTCTATTTTAAAGTTTAACACTTTAAATGGGCATTCACAAAATTACACTTTGATCCTTTAAAAGTTTTACACTTTAAATGGACATCCCAATTTTTGGCCTTGATAAACAATAAAAAACAATACAGGAGCCCAAAACAGTTATAACTTTTGATGATTTGGATTCAAAACATGGTCTCAAAATACAATTTTCCTTGAAAATTTGGAATCCTACAAATCCTTAATGTGAAATCTTGTTCAAGTCTCTTGAATTCAAAACTGCATTTATAGACTATATATCGTAGATGTGTATTAAACTTAATCTCATAAATAAATAAATAAAAAGTAAGCTTCAGCAACGTTTTCTATGTGTAATCATGGTTTCACGTACCATTTTCCACAAATAGCAAGCCCAATAAAAGTTGGGCCAGAGATTCAATTTGAAGAAAAAAATAATGTTTTTTTTTTATCTTCTCCATAAACGAACATTTCTTTGTCTTCTTGGTGTTTGAAATCAAACCACTATTACTCTGTGATTAACTTAGCCAAGGGGATTGGTGAGTAACGTGGTTTAGAATAAAATAAAAAATGTGGCACGAGAAACAATTTTTAGGTATAAAAAATGAAAAAAAAAATGAAAGAACTAAGATCCATTTCTTCTTGGTTTTACCAATACTTTTCTTGAAGAACATGCCTTCTCATTTTCTTCTTCCATAAACAATCCACGTACATAATACTCAGACCTCTGCTCCATCACCATAATCAAACATTTTCTCTGCCTAGGTTGTTGTGTTCTTTGAAAAAATCTAGTAATAAAAAAAACATCGTTAATGGATGTCATGAGTACAACAACAACTACAACCTTTTTTTTTCCTCCTATTGTTTGTGAGACCTAACAACAAGTAATAATCAAATGTTATTAATTAATTTATTAATGAATTGATTAATGGATGGATGGAGTTGAACGCACAATAATATTTTAGAAATGTTTTTGGATTTAAAAGTAAAAGTTAGTTTGGAAAGCAGGAAAAGGTAATTGAAAGTAGTGCAACGGTTGTTCTTGTATCAAAACTAGGAGCTGATTGTAGGTTTGAATAATAAGTGTACCATTAACGAAGATATACTCTTACTTTCGGTGGAAAACTTACATCAAGATTGCTTCGATTTGTTATTTTTCTAATCTAAATCAGTTATAATTTTCTTATTTGTTATTTGAGTTTGTTTGAATTTATATATTGTTCACGTTAATCGTCTCACGTAGTTTAAAAAATTCGAAATTAAAGATAATTTAAATATTTTTCATTCTTTCATTTTTGAGACGTCTTTTGAAAAAAAAAAACAGTGACAGAACTCGAATATTCAAAACATAGAATGCTTTATATATATATTTATAACAATATTTTTATTTTTCTCATAATTAACTATACTCATTTATGTTTTTATACTCAATAAGTACAAAATCTGTGTTTCATCTCCATTATATTAAATATGTACGTGTTTATAAAGTACTTATGTTTAAATATTTATTAAATATTTTTTTATAATATGTAAAAATCAAAGGAAAAAATTATATATTCCAAAAAAAAAACTTCACCTTTAATATGCCTAAAAAACTTTACATACAAGTTATCAATCTTGAGTTATGAGTACCTATTTTTCATGGTAAGTTACTCCATCTTTTTTTTTCACTGGCAACATTATCTATAAATTAGTGTCCTCCTCAGTGAAACTATATATATCAACACTATTATATTCAAATATAATCACATATTCATGAAGAGACAAAATTACATATTAAAAGTTCCAAATAAAATTTTTACAAAACATGCAACCTAATAACATGACATATAATCACATATATAACGTTGTAATCTCCCTATTTATTTATCCATTTTTATATATATCCGTGATTGCCTCATATTTGGAGTAAACTGAAAATGTGAAGATATATCAGTTTTTGAAAAACTCGGAGAAAAACTAATTTGGAGTTATAAGCAGTCAATATGTTGCACACATATAATTGAGTCGATCAATATAATATGATTGAATAATTTATTTTAAATTTGAATAAATAGTTTCATTCTTCAAATTATTAAACGAAAGAAATAAGAATTGAATGAGTAAATTTAAAAGTTGGAGAAAAGAACAATTATTGAGGCAAATATCCCTATCCTGCAACAATCATTAAAACTTTTCTGTCGGGAAGGAGGGAAAAACTCTCTTCATTCCATTTATTTAGAAAATCAGAACAAAAACATATCTATTTAAATTCCATTAATACACGCATCTATAGAACAAAAAAATACACATAAAAGGGTTACACAAAAATGTCCATCTGCATTATCTATTTATAGTTTATTTATATATAAAAAATGCAATATCCTCAAATTACATAACATATTATAATTTTGTAAGATAATTCATAATTCATTATCTACTGTTGATCTTATTTCTAGTTATTATTATTGCACTCTCTCGTCTTATTTTAATTATTGTGAATGTTATTGGTACCAACCGTATTATGTGGAATTGTGTCTAAGAGATTTAGACTTCCCAACAATTTTAAAATGGAGTATGGCATATTTTATATTTTTAATCTTCATTTTACTTATTCAATCATTATAAATTACAAAATTTCACAATCCAATAATTTTAGCATTTGAATTTCTAGCCTCAATACGAGTAATTTATTCAATCTGTCTTACAATATAATAGATTGTAAATAAAACTTAAAAACTTGTGACTAGCGAAAAAACAAAAATAATTTTAATAATATTTTGAAATTAATAATTGTTTTGCTATAATGAACAGCATTACAAGATAGTTAATCTAAAAAATTCAGTCCTTCCAAAATTTGAAATCTTAGACCTTAAACTTTGACATTTACATTACTAATTGTTTTTTTTTCTCTTGTTTTTACTACACTATAATACTGATATAGCACCTAAATAAAAGAAAAAAAAACTATATTCTATAAAAACTTATTACTCAAATTCAATTTACAACTCGCATTTTTTTTATAGATGTCAAAAGTTGAAGTAGGAAATTCAACCTAATCATATCTCAATTACCAAAAGCGCAAATGAATTAGCGAGTGAAAACAGTGACGGATGATGTAGTGTTACAGTTTTACCCTTTTTGAGAAAGTAATTAATTTGTATTTATTTTTGGTAAAAAAGAGATAGAAAGAGAGAATTAGGAGAAGTAGTTGTGTTGTGTCTGGGGGAGTGAGGCAGAGCGAGAGAGAGAGAGAGGGTGGGGCCCACGGGCAATAAAGGGGCGTTAGATGTACGAAAAAGGGTGAGACGAATAGGACAAGCATAAATGATAAGTGGGCCCCAGCCCAAACCTGTCGGCCGAGGGGAGGCGAACCTCTTCCTTCTCTTTAAGCCCAACAAACCTTTCTCTTCCAATTTTTTTTTTTAATTTTTTTTTCTTATCTCCTTTCCCCATACCTCTTCCATGTCTCCCTTTCCCTACCTTCTTTTTTTATACACATACAATGAAAATAACACGATTCTATTTCTAACAATACATCATATCATATCATGAAAATTCAAAGTCTCTTTCTATACCTAAACTTGGACATTTTTCTTCCATAGTAAACTATCTCTATATATCCTTTTTCATTTCAAATCATCTTTAGTTTTCACATCATGTTTGATGGAAGTGAAATATAAAATCTCCACAGAAGACCCAAAGGTTTGGAAGACATTTTAGTTTTAAAAGCTTAAAGTAATTAATACTAAAATAAAGTTCTTTATGGTGTAAATAGAAATTGTGAAATTTTAAAACCTTTTTTTTGCCATAAAAGAAGAGTAAGGATATGAAAAAAAAAATGAAAAAAGAAATCGTATTATTATTATATAAAAAAAAGAAAAGGGAATTGAAAATAGAATACGTAAAAATTAATTTTAAAGAAAAGAAGCGGTACATACATAGAAAAATGGGCTTATTATTTCAAGGACACGTGGCAAAAGAAGGACCACGGTGTCTGTGTCGGATGAGGCGTCAATGTCACTGTACCACAGCACCTCTCCATTCTCCATCCCTCTGTACCCAACTTCACCACGTTTCACTTCATCACAACCCCACATCATTATGCTCACAATTAAACAAAACTAATCACCATTTTAACACTAATTTCTAATTATACGTATGCAAAGTATGATTATGATGGCATTTGTTATAACTAAAATATATTTTTTAATACGTTAATTTGATTATGATATGAGAATTCAGAGGTTGTTTCATTGTCCTTGTAACGTGATGTAACAAGAATAGAATCATTTTGTGAGTTGCAACCCTTTTTTCCATTACAGCATCAATCATCAGATAGACTTGATTTCAGTGAGTGCACGAGTGGTTCCAGTTCCAGCCTTAAGGAAGCAGCAACCAAATGAGAGAAGAAGTTTCACACTCCCATGGAAATTCAAGTGTGTCTAAAGCTTAATGTGCAATTCTCCAATAATACATTTTCTTTTTTCATTTCACTCAAAATAAATAATCACACCCCAATATTTTCTTTAAACATAGATGTAATTAAAAAAAATACTATCTCCACAATAAAATAAAAGTGTCTCTATTCACCCCGTCACAAAACCAACTTTTAGCTACATGTTTGAACATTTAGATAAATTACATTAAAGATTCTTTAGGTTGAATTCGTAATTTCATATCTAGCTGTTTTTCTATATAAGTTTTTTAATCGAGTTTTTATTTTTTAAAGGACTTAAGGTGATCTTTATTTTTTTAATGGTTGAATATGTTTTTATTTTTAAATTTTGACCTTCAATTAAAACTTCTCTTTGTTCCAAACTTTTATACAATTTAATTTTTAACCTTTAAAAATATATAGTCATTCTAATATAATTGTGTCAAATTTTGATATTGTTCTTCTTGCTCTAAACTTTGATACAATTTAATTTTCAAATCTTAAAATCTTAAAGTGAATAGATATAATCTCTCTAAATCAATTATATTAAAAATATTTAATGTGTCAAACGTGTTTTAAAATAATTTCCAAATTGTTTATATTCTTTTGACATATTCAAACTCAAATGTCAATCTAGACTACTGATTAATAAACTTAAAAAAATTAACAATCACATTCATTTGTTTATAAAGTTTAAGACGAAAATATATTGAAGTTTAAGACAAAAATACATTAAAGTTTATAAGTTTATAAGTTTATAATATGAACAAATTCTAATTTCAAGAAACTAAAAAACATATTTAAATTTTTTAAAAACATTCAATTTGAACTTTTATGTTAAATTGACTTTTAACATAGACTTCAAATATATCACTCTGATAATCATTTTCTATATATGACACATTTCCGACAGACATGTGACATAATCAAAATTTTGATCATAATATATTTCAAATGTCCCTAACACCAATTTAACGTACAAATCAAATTAACTCTATTAAAAAACATTATAACTTAATTGAATAAAAATAATATAAAAAAGTGAATCATAAGTATAAAAATAAAGATAAAGTTATAATTAAGTCTTCTCTTTACATATTATACTCATATTTTTTTTCTGACTTTTTTTATACTAGGAAGTTTAGAAAACCAATTGACTGATATTTTTAAAGAGGTTTTATGATTTTTAAAAAAACAAAACAAAAGTCAATTTAAAAATTATTTTGATGAGATAAAAAGAATGGAAGTACAGTAGTATGTAAACAAAGGAATTTTTTTTATAATATAGTGTAAAGAATTGAAGTATGTATGAAGTGTTTGTGGAAGAATGGGTAGGAGAGGATCCCCCACATAGCAATTGTTGGAACAGATTCCTTGCGTGGTGTCAGAAGATTATCCTACACACACTAGCTATGGCCCTTTCCATCAACGTTGTTGCATTGCATGCTGTCATTTAATGACAGAATTTTTCCCCTTATTTCCCTTACATTCTACCACCCAGACCAACTTCCTCATGCACAGACACACACAACAAAAGCAAAAAAAAAAAAAAAAATAGGATTTTTATGTTTATCATCAACCTCCCACAAACCCCAACCTTTCTTCATTTGTTTCTCAATTATTTGCTGTTCATGCCATCCCATTTCAAATTCCTACCTAATAATAAGAATGTCGCATAACAAACAACAAAACTATAGATGCTCCTACCAACACTACACAAACTGAACATTCACAAATACTCTATACTTATCTCACTATTTTTATATTCCATCATACACTTTTAACAACACAATACACAACACTACCCATAATTAGACAATTTTAAGTTTAATTATTAATTTACACAGTTTATTTAGACTTTTAATTTATTTTAAATTATATATTATTTTATTCAATTCATTTTTAATTTTTTTAAAATATCCAATTTGATATGTTATGATAAATTAACTTATATATTATAAATTGGTCTTATCTATGTCGATGTCAGACTTCCAACCTACCCCTCACGCTGAGGTATAGACATTGTCTCGAACGTGAAACTAGATATTAATGGGTGGTCCGATAATGGCCCGATAGCGGGTGGAACAATATACTCAACAAACAACAAATATCGTTAGAATAGGTTCTAACCATAGCTTTGATACCATATTAAAAAGTGGATTTTAAGCCTAACTCAACCCCAAAAAATCAGCTTGTAAGGTGAGATTTGCATCCACTTATGTATTATAAATTGGTCTTATCTTTAATCGATGTGAGACTTTCAACAAAGTTTAAATTTTTTAATCTTAATATGTGGTGACAAACTCATATTTTAGCACATGACAATTTTTTAAATGATATTGATGTCGATTTATTTAAAAAAGTAGAAATTAAAAAATATAATAAAACCAAAATAAATATTTTTTTTAATATAGAACTAAATTACACATAATCATAATACAATGTTTATAATTCTATTGAATCATCAATTTCAATGATTATAGAAGAAAAACCCATCAAACTTGAAAAAGAAAAGTCTAAACTTTCGAGTAATTTATTTCTTGCAACGAAAATGGAAACAAGATAGAAGATAGACTTAGAAAAAAGGAGTGATATATGTTTCCTCCATTCCCTCTCAAAGTTGAAAATTTATTGAAATCTAGAAAAAGTCATTGAATGTGAGCATTAATTTGAAAGAAACACAAAACCATTTAAACGAGAAATTAAAAAGGGAATAAAGGTACAAAATGAAAGAAAAAAAGGAAAAAAAAATAAAAAAATAAATATATAGGTGAGGGTAGTAGGAGAGTATTGATTTTGATTGTCGGAGTGGTTGAAAAAATTGTATGATTACTGAGGCAAGCACATTGAAAGTGTAGAATGAATAATAACAAAGCAATGTTGATAAGCATGTCAAAGGTAGCCACAGCTTGTAACCATGACCCACTGCTTAACTGTCTTTGTTGCTTTCTCCTATTTTGTTTTCAGTTTTGAAATTTAGTAGCATGCATCGCAATCACATTTCCTCTCACTTTTTTCTGTCGGTTCAAACACTACCAAATCCTATGACATAATTATCTTTAAAGGAAAGTAAGCTCTCTTCTATTATTCTCACACACGTACTAAATTAAACCTACTTCCCTCTCTCTACAACATCATTAACATCATCAACATTACTAAGTCTTTCTTTTCATCCTCGTTAACTTTAACATCGTTTGTCTGTCTCTTAAACACAAGACATTGATTTAGGCAAGTGAAGCACATTGATTATGATTATGATTATGAAAGGTACAAGTAATACTGGTAATTAAGAAGGCTATAAGTAGATGATTATCATAATTGATTGCACCTAATAATTAGTAATGGTTGGTGTAGTTGATTGGGATGACAAGATTGGGTAAAAGCTCATCCCCAGGAGACAATGGTAGTACACAGAAATTAATGGACCCTTTAAAAGGCACTTCAATGGCGTGTTCTTAGAGCCACCTACATTCACATTTTTGCTTAATTAAATACCAAGTAACAATGAGAATGCTCTCTCAAAAGTGACATTCACCTGTGTGTACTCCACCCAACATTCCCATATACACTACCTCTATACCATTTCCCACTGTGTAAAATCAGTAATACATCAACTCTCACATACTTTATTGTTATTGTATGAGATATATGGTATTTTCTTTTTTTCAATTTTCAATTTTATTCTTAACTAATGGTTTTTGAAAGACCCTTTTAAGTTATTATTTTCCAATAATACCCTGCATATACTTTCTATCATGAAATAACTGCATTTGTAGTCTTTAATGTTTTAAAAATTTATTGATATTCTTCGTTTACATCGAAACATTTATTGTTTTGTTCTTTATTTACTCCGAATGAATTGTATCGATGTTTATATTTGCATTAGATAAAAGAAATATTGAAAGAGTTAAATTATTTTTATGCAAATTGAGTCATTTAATTATGTGATTTTGAAAAATTAATTAATTTTTTTAAGAGTAATTATTAACATGAAACTAAATTATGACTTGATAGTTAGTATATGTATAATTAAATAATAATAAACATAAGCATTTTCATTTTGATGGTGAGTAAAATAATTTTTCAAACATAATTCAATATTACAAAAACAAAACATTAGATATTACAAAATTTATGTCTAACTCAATTTTACAAAATTGAACATGAAATTAGATATTAATGAGTGTTCTGATAGGAAGTGACAAAAAATGTCAATAAGCAACAAATCTCATTAGGAAATACTTTGAATAACTATGATAACACCGTTTTAAAAAGTGAATTTTTATAAATCTAACTCAATTTTATTACAAATTTGACATGTAAAGTAAGATTTATACTCATTCACATGCTATACATTTATTTTATATCTAGTTTATATCTAGTCGGTGTGGAATCTCAAAAACATTTACCGTTTGACTTCATGTGGATCAACTCTCTTCCTACAATTATTTTGAATTTTTTTTCATAAAACGTATCAACTTTCCTGTATTTGGAGTTGAATAGCTCCTTTTATAGGGGTTTGTTTTGTATTTTTTAAACATAAATTTGATTTGAACCTCTAATGTCATATCAACAAACTAATCATAGAGATATAATTAAATATACATAAATAAAATTAAGCACATCATAGTATTATAATGATTCTAAAAAAATTGAGATGGAGATGCAGAAAAAGTTAAAATTGTATATATTTGAAGGGAAAATTGTGAAAGGAAGTAGAAATGAGAGTATTAATTTTAGGGCAAGCGTTGTGTGATTGTACAAAAGTTTTTTCAACCCAATAGGTCCATGCCAATGAATGCGGATCTAATTTTGGGGTCTGAGAATCAAAGGAAATAAATCTGTGTTCCCTGCAAATTTAGACAATGGACCATCGTGGGGTCTCACTAGTCAAATGCCAAGAAGATTGGTCAGTATCAGAATGCTACCTCTTTCTCTCTTTCTCTTTCCTTCACGTTAGGGAAAACATACATGAATCATGGGAATGCCATGTTCCTGCAATGCTGGTAGCTACACTCACTTATTGTAAATTACATTTTATACATGCAATGTTCCTTCTGTCTTTCGAATGTTAATGTGAACGTGATGATGAGAGAAATTCAAATGGCGGAAGAAATTAATATATATTTATGGAAAGGGCATGGTCAACTCCACACTGCTTCTCTCGTAATCTTAATTCTTTCCATCTTTGTTTGGTACGTAAACTTTTGTAAATGTCTTCCCTCTGTCTATGGATATGGTTGCAATTTTATGTTCTTTAATTTCATCATTCCATGCTCATCACTTCCTACTAGTTGTCAATTTTATTGTATTTGTGCAACAAGTTAGGTGTGGTTAGATAATCTTATAGAAAATTGCTTTTTTTAATCGCATCAAGATTGTTTTCATCTCTTATATAGTACCATATAAGAAATATTATTTTACTTTTTTTTTAAAAGGTATTTGACCTAATATTAATATAAACTGATTACCATTGATAACCTTGAATATAAAATATATGCAATAAGTAATATAACAAAGAGAGAACGAGAAAAAACAAATTTGAATGTTTTATATATATTTTATGATTATACATATTGTTATTTTTTTTAATATTTATTTTAAAAACTAACGAGAACCAATATCAAAGATCCTTAAAATTAAATAATTATTTTAAATAAAAAAAAATAATGAACTTAGTTATTAATATAATGGAGGTCAAATCCATTTTATGTTTTGGTTGTTGGATAACCATAGTCATGTATCATTTCTGATTTAAAATAATTGATTAATTTTAAGAATCTATGATATCGTTTCTAACCAAAATCAAGACTATAGATACTCTTTTCTCTTTCGATTTTGAAAATAAGTGAGGTCGAAAGTTGTTTCTTTTTTTTTAAATATTTTTCTAAGTGATATTTAACTTCAGTTATGGCCTCAACCAAAGCTGAATACCTTTTTCTACTTTAGTTTTAGCTATAATTAAAGCCTAATGTTGACCTTTTTTTATTTGTCTTTTTTGTTTCTGTTTCATTCTACATATTCAACTTCCATATAAAATCCAACACAATCCAGCACAAAAATTGAAACAGAAAAAAAAATGATTTCCAAATAAAAACAAAGTTATAAGCCAAAATATATATAGTTGTACAAATTATGATATCTTAATAATTATATACTATTGTACATTTCTATTACATACTTTGTACAAGCTTTCCATATATAATGAATGGACTTATTGAGAATTGGAAGAGAATTCTTGAATTTTTGCACAAAAGACAATGGTTTCAATTAATGTATAAAAGGACAATGGAGAAAAAAAATTGATTCAATGCAAATAATGGTTGTCATTCACTACATTACATAGTAATCACACTCATATGAGTCGATTTGTCTATTACACTATAATATATCATCATAATTATAAATAATTGAGAAAGATTGCTGAAATAAAACCATTATAATATATAAACCAAAATACCAAACCTTGAGGACCAATTGTGCAAATTTTTTAGCTTTAGGAGTTGATTTCCTTTACAACATCATATGTCCTCCAATTGAACTATGAAAAATGGAATGTTTTATGATAGTCTTATATAACAAAGAAGGTTCATAACATTGATATAACATTGAGGTTCTTACTAATATATTATTTGTTTAAGATGATTGGAAGGAGACTTGTGCAAAGAGCAAAACCACACAATAATGTTGTCTGTCAGGGAAACTACAAGTAACATCAATGATGCCTAAATGGTTAATAACTTAGTTGTTATACCTTAAAATACAATGATAATGAACTACAAGTCAATAAACTATACTTACGCAACAATATAAGTGACAAAATATATTTGTTTCCTTTGTGCAAAACAATTAGTGACATGTGTTTGGATGTCATCAAATGTATAGCCTTCATGAGTAAGTTGGGGGTCTATGAATTCGTATAAATCATTCACCCATGTATTGTTACTTACACCAAACATATACTTGAAAACAAAATATTTATTTGATATAAGTAACTAGATAAATAAATTTTATATGAAATAAAAGTTCAAAGGCTTATATCATCCATGACTAAAAATAAGGGTAATATTTAGTTCTTCTTTCTCCGACGCAACCTTTAAGACATCTTGCTTATACAAGTAAAATGAGATGTCAGTGTCTCTCCCAAATACACTAGAATTCCATAAAACCGACATCGACTGATTGATTATTATGTTAGCAAGTTGGTGTAATGCACCAATAGGATTGTCCACAGATAAATGAATCTTCTTGTGTTTAGGACTTTCCTCTCAACGCGTCCACTGTTACATCGAAAACTATTAAAGTTTGAACATAAATAATATGTAAACTTAACAATTGAGAATTGTATGGTGGGTTTGGGAGTCCATATTAGGGGGTCAAAAAAAGAACCAATCAAATCTCTAGACCAAGCGAGAAAAAAATTGAAATGCCTCTGCCATAGTATTTTATTTAAAGAAAAGTTACATCTTACAATTCTTTCTGAGATTTTCTCGTGCGGTGTCAGAAGTATAAGAGCCTGATGATCGTAGATAGTCTAACTTCAACTTCTTATGATGAGATGATGGTAAAGGATGTTGTAGACAATCACCCTCAGAAGGTGGGAGTCTAACTTCTAACTTTTCCCTTATGATCTTCTCTTCAAACTTTTTATTTCTACCACGAGATAATAAGTGTGACTTTTTCTTTTGAGTACTTATATATTTTGTTTTTGTCTTCTTTTCATGTAACATATAATGAATCATTTCATATCATGTGAAACTATCAATAAGGAAATAAATGATTTCAAGTAAACTAGCCTTCTTATAGTGATTTTTTTCTTGCAGTTGAAAAATAGGACAGGCTTGACATTTTTAGTACTTTATCTATTATCAACTGTTTGCTTTCAACGTTGTAATTTGTTTATCCATGTACTTGTGCTTATAAAATGCATTACTCATCATTTTATTACAATTATTTTATCATTGGAATTTTTTATTTACTTTCTTATGATACAAGTATGTAATATCAGTAAATTGTTTTGTTCTATTCAGGAAGTTTGATTTTGTTATGAACTCTATGCATTTCAAATTGAACTATTTCCACACATCATTTTAGAGTTGCGAGTTGTCATTGAGTCACTTTTATTTTTTGTCACGAGAAGAAGTTTGGCTCTTGGTGCTAACTGAAGTGTAGTTTTGGTTGTCAAATGAAATCTTCCTACAGTTAAGAAAAAAAACAACTTATAGTTGAACTTCATGTAATATACCATCTTCAAATGCTTATCAACAATAGATACTCTCTCACTCAAACAAACATAATGTTAGATGAAGTATTAAAATTATCGATCATGTAATATACCAACTGTGTACTATTTTATTGGTCCGTATATTTAAAACGGACCAATCACAAACTATCATATAAATCATTGTAAAAAAGTTATAAAAAAATTGTTAAAAAAGTATTTTCCTAAAATTATAGAGCATATTTTGTTATATACTAAGATTTTAATAGAATTTATTGTTTTCCCGGCTCACTTTAAAAAAACACGTCTTTATGTTTAATAGATAACGCTCTAAATAAAAATCAACTAAAAGAGTGAAAAGTTACTTTTTTTTTTATCAAAAACATATACACGTGTTCCAGGAAGAAAAACCTTGAACCAACAAAGGAACTCATGTTACCAATAAGGGTCACATACATAAAGAACTCTCTACAAAAGGCATAGCCAAGTTGCATGAAAAAAAGAAGACAATCTTGCGTAAAAAAAATATTATATATACAATTTTAAAATGCCAAAACATTTGCTCAACTTTTTAGACTTAAAGAAAAACGTTATTCCATTATTCACATGGTGAAATTAATTAGGCGTGAGAACAAAAAAGAGATAATAAGTATGCTTATATGTAGGGATTAATTAAAATAAGTTTTTATATGTTCTTTTATGCTTGTAGATCATCTATTCTACTTAAACTTTAAACTTTTACACTAAAGTTTTGCAAAATTTATTTTCATAAAAACAGGAAATGGAATGATATTCTTTTTAAAGTGTTTATATAATTTAGAAAGAGTATTTATATTCATATCATTTAGAAAGTGTTTATATCATTATAACTTATATGGTTATTAAATATGATTGATTATTTGAATAGATGTAGTTGTCGGCTTACTTAATTTAATATCCCAAAAATACAGTCTAAAACTATATGATAGAATAATCACATTGAATAATATTACAGATCAGTCTTACATTAAAAGAGAAGTACGTTTGTGGCCGAACGGCCTTACAAAAAAAGACAAGAAATTTAAAGTTGTATATGAGTGCAATTATGACCGAACGGTTTACAAAAGAATTATACCGAACGGTCCTGCAAAAGAAAAGGGAAAAGTTGATCGAACGATCACCTTACTATCAAACTATAATACTGACCGAACGGTTCTACTGTTCGGTCTTAAGTTCTACCACGACTAAGTTTTCTTCTTCCAACACTTCTTCCAGCAGCTCGTCTCCTTCTGCTCAAATGCACATGGATGATCATTGCAACAGAAAGACAACCGAACGTACAAAACAGACAAGATAGAAAGACATAGGGTAAGCTTACGTAATTTAATTCATGTATCAACATATATTTCACACAATTCAACCACACAAGATAATTCATTAACTCACTCATGCAAAGCCTAATACTAGACTGACTGTCCGGACTGTATGAATTCTGTGTAGCTACGACGTTCGTGCACTCGGGTGATGTAGTAACTGGGATACCCTCAACAGCTGCCACCCGAGGTTAGTCCTATCTGTCCAAATTAACCATAAGGACTAGGACCTCCTGCCGTTCCCACACATGACTTATCCTCCTCTACGTGAGGACGAGTAATCACGGAACATCAGGATGAACCGCCAGCTTAGCATGTCCACATTCATACTTTACCAAATTCCAATATCCATTCATGAGATATTCCTCCCCAGAATACTCGTTCATAATCATACTTATTTCATCTACATCATATTCCATCATCTTTTATTTTCAAACTTCAATTTTTAACAAAGATTCCTTAGGATACCAAATACCGAACGTAAAACTTCAACCCTTAACGAGACCGAACACTTGGACTGAGACCGAGAGGTTTCCAGTTCCAGAACAAATCAAAACCGAGAGAGAATTACCATCGGGATTGAGAAGAGACTGAGTTCAATAATAATTCTCAAGATTAAAAGGATCGAACGTTATTTACAACGTGAGTCAATTTGATGAATTGACCCATGAGCGTTTAGACTGAACACCTTAAAGCCTAGACCGAGTACTAAGACTTTAGACTGAAACCAATGGAGACAAACACTACAAGACATTCAATTAATAGTACTTAAAAGAATTTTATGAACAAATCGAACGCTTATAATTACTTAGATTATTTGAGTTTAACATCAAGAAAATCGAATATCAGTCAAAGACCGAGCACGGTAGAGAGCGAACACCATTGAGTTTGGACAAACGCTATTTTCATCAAGGTAGATTATAGAAAAGAGAATGAGCGCTTGGTGTTAGACCCAACACTAAATAGTACGAGCGCTTGGTGAAAGACCTAGCTCTAAATCGTACGAGTGCTTGGTGAAAGACCTAGCATGAAATAATACGAGCGTTTGGTGAATATAAGATCTCATTTGACTAATGTTCAAGAACGAAGAGACATACTACTACACATATATACTTAAATTTATATTAAAATACCAAGGAAAGGATATCCTTGGTGGAACGCATGTACACAAATTGTACTAGACGAAGACGCTCGTCCTCAACATAAATTCCTTCCAAATGAAAGAATTCAGTTCTAAACGAGTCCCTGAGAAAAACCGAACGGTCAAATACCATTCAGTAACGAACGTACATTATCATAGGAAATTTCATACTTAGAATTATTTATCTTCAAAATCTCATTTCTCAACATTTATCTTCATAATTTCATACATTCATATCATAGTAAATTTCCATACTTCATACAATCAAAACATAACAACAATCACATTTCATATTAATTCAGTCAATTCAACGAACATACATACAATCCAAACAATCATACAAATCAAATTATATAAGTTTTCCTTACCTCTGAGCGTGACCGAACGTTCACAGAGGCAGAATACAGTTCACACCACTACAAGTCCTTCTACCCTCAACGCTCAACAATTCTCCAAAACTAAACCAAGTAAAATCAAAGCACTATTAGAACTACAAATTTTAGAAAGTAAACAACACATGAAACCAGAACTTGGTTTGCATGTCCAGAAAACCGCACGGCTGAGTGAAGAGAAGAACTTACCAGCTCAGCTTCACAAACCGATCGGTTCAATCAAAAGCTCTTGACACCGGGAGAGTGAAATGGTGCTTGAGTGATGATCGGAGTAAGAAACGGTGAGGCTTTCTTAGAGAGAAGATGAAGGAGATGTAGTGAGAAGGAGGAGAAAAGGCGATTTTTCAGAATCTGAGGAAGAAGGGTGCATGCAGAGAGAGTGGCGTGAATTTCTGAAAATCAAAGTTTTCCTTCCAACGTCAAAACAAACGTCCGCTCAGCTGCTAACACCTGCCTTCACCCATCTGAGTGTTGAACCCCTCGCTTGACACATGGAATCCACTAAGACGACACGTGCGTGGATTTGAGTGGTTCTGACACTTAATATGTTGTGAAAATAATTTTTCTTTATAAATGATTAATTATTTGCTAACGAAGTCAATTTATATTTAGTTCAGTTAAAATAAAATAAATTATAAACTTGATTTAAACTTCACATAATCAATTATATTTTATAAAAGATAGAAAACCAAATTTTAAATCAAGTTTTGATTAAGAAGTTCTTAAACATTGACTTATATCTTACATTTTAATCATTTAAAAATAATAAACGATAAATAATAAAATTAAAAAAAAAAATACACGCATTATCAAAATATCAACTCAGTTTGTCAACGAAAAGTAATAATAATTTATTGAAAATTATGGTTATTGATGACATTGGAATGTGATCCTCTAATATTTGATTATTGGTCATTAAATGTGCTTATAGTATTTTTACTATGATTTTTTAATCTTCACACTTATAAATAAGAAAATAAATATTCATAATATATAGATTAACTAATTAGACTTCTAATAAAATAAAAAACTATTTTTCCTTGGCTTAATGTTCTGTCAAATTGGACAGTCCATAGTTTTACTACAAGAATATAGGTGCTCTAATATAGGCTTTTTTTTATATTTATCTGTTATGTTTATTTTATATATTTTTTTCCATCAAAATTTTGGCATAATATAAGTAATTGTTGTGTATTGAGTTCTTGTCATAATGAATTAAAATATCCATTTACATAATAATTTTATAGAGTATTTAAGAGATTGTAAAACTTAATCACTTATAAAATTTAATTTTAAATAAAATTATAACTTAAAATTTACACTATTTTAATAAGTTAAACTTATCCCTTTACATTATATTTTTATAAAGTATAAAATTGAATAGTTAAAATTTAGGATCGAAAAAAAATATATTACAAGATTTTAGTACAACATTATTTGTCATATTAAATATAAAAAACTGATATAATAGTATATTTAAACTGAATTTTACTATGATACGGAGAAACATCCCTCAATTTTATTCATAATTAATATTTGGAAAAACTTCACAAATAATCTTTAATAGATCTAAATGTTTCCTGTACATATTTGTTTTTATTTATAAAATTTAAATTTGAACTTTTGTATAAAAGTTCTTATATTATGTTATGAATTTGACTCGTATGAATATAATAACTAAAAACATTTTAAAATATATATTTAATTCCAATCTTGTATTAGTAATTTAAGAATATTAAATAGTATCGTATTTTTTTTATTAAATATAATGGATAGATTCATTTTAAGGTAAATTCTATAGTTGTTTTAATATATTATTATTATTGAAGACGAGGTCTTTATATTAATAACTATCAACTTATTTTAAATATAATTTTAGAATTGTAGTTGATCGATAGAAATTGTTGTTAGAAATAAAAGTTTTTTTTTTACTATAACTTGAAAACAATTTTTGTACAACAACTAAAATCTTTGTGACATTTATCATATATGAATGGTGTACAAAATCATTGTTCTATATTAGTTATCACGATTCTCATTTTTAACAATTTTCTTTGTATCCAATTCTTTTATTTTGTTTGTAATCCAATGTTTGCCTAAGTTAAACTATCATTCCATTGTTACACAATCAATTATATTACATTAGTGAGTTCATCACATGTTAAATAACATTTTACAAATGTTTCCTTTATTAACAATAACTATCATATATGAATACTTAATTAAATATATTTTAATTAACTTTATTTGATGATGTATATTTTTAAGATATAAACATATTATAAGTTTGGTATAGAAAATGTAAATGGAAACAAAAATGATATGTAAGGGAGGTCTATTATTCTTCCGGGTAAATAGTTGTTCTTCCACAGTCTAAACTATAAATAAACAAACATGTTATATGAAGCTATCTCCTTTTCATCATATACCCACTTAAATATACAATTTGATCATTAATTAAATGACAAGGTTTTTTCTTTTTAAAAAAAAAAAGATAAACATGGTATACATTCAAATTATGAAGAAATAAAAAGTAAGAAATTATTTTTTCCAATTTATTATTTTATAATGATATAGTTAATTATACATATAATGACCATTTTAAGTAATATTATATATAATAAACATACGAAATTTGATAATCTTTATTAAATAATTCAATTAATGCATTATGTTTAATAGATATTATGTTATATATAAATTTATTGACTAATAGTTTTAAGCATTGTATTACTAAACATAGTAAAATTACAAAATAATTATATATAAAATAAGAGATAGGTTACTAATATTAAAATAATATATATATATATATATATATATATATATATATTAAAATTTCATTTTTAGAACATGTACGTATTAACTTTTGATTACTTCAAATAATAATACGAATACTTTTTCAAAGAATTAAAATATATTTTAAATTTACAAAATTTAATAAATATATTATATTTGTCAAAGATCGTGATTAGGGTATTGTAAGTGAAATTTCCTGTTTGATAATTATTTCAAGTAATAATAAAAGTAATAAAATTTTGATGCAATATTAATACGTATATATAGAGAGATTAGATTTATTATGTTTAATAAATACTATGATTAGTATAGTTCAAAAAATGGACTAGGACATTTTGTATTACATATCATATATTCAGGTTAAACAACATGGCTATATATTTAAAATTTCTATTATAAAATATAATGCACTATTAAATATAATATCAGAAAAGAAATATTTCAATATTAATAGACAAATAATGCTATTCCATTACATATAATCAAATTAATCAACATAAGTAAATGTTATATTCATGAAAATAATATGTTCAGTATTTTTTTTAAATGTAACTGTTAATTAAAATAGATGAATAAAATTGAAAAGAATGAGTTACATTTTATTGAAAATCATGTGAAAATACACATAAAAAACTACATGAGAATATATATACTTTTTTATTTTATTTTATTTTCTTAAGTAGTGTCCTCAGTGCACTATTAGAATACACTGATAAAAATTAAAAATTATACAAAAAGATAAATTGCACTTAATACCCTTCTCCACCTCTATTTTATAGGTAGACAGATAGGTGCTATGACAGTGATAAAGATATGTCTTTGGTCAATTTGACTAAAAGTTAGTTGAAGAATTAGCATTTTTTTTTGAACAAAAAATTTTATATTTATGCAAAGATCTTACCAAATAAAAAAAAATGCAAGATGACAAAAACACTATATTTTCCATATAGGAGCATCATGTGCTTAGAAAATAAAAAAATAATAAGGTAGCCTAGGAGGTCATGTGCTCCTTAAATTTTTTAATTATCTCTATTGTTATTAATAATATATTAATATGATGGTCATGTGCTTTTGATTTCCATTTTTTCATTTTATTAATCTCCCTAAATCATACTACACATGCACTACTACCCTAAGTATGTGTATAATACATGTTAAAAAAATATATTTATACAATAAACATGTACAATTTACTAAGAGTGAGTAAAAGTCTCGTGATCATCTCTCATCAATTTTGTATTTTTTAAGAAAATAATTATATTATTAATATAAATATAGATTCACTTTGTTCATAACTAACATATGTTAGAAAAACAGTACAATTGATTGATGTGATGAGTATACATATTGTGTTCTTGCATGAATATATACTTAATCAAAACATTATGAGTCGCATGAAAAATTTATTAAATTATCATCTTATTATAAAAGGAGTGAGACTAATTATCAACATTGACCCTGTATAATAATTTATAAAAGATTCCACTCCGCTTGCTGATTTAATTATATTTATTCACAGAATTTAAATAACAAAATATTACTTAATTCAATGAATTGATATTTTTAGTCAGAATTTATATTTAATATAAATTTTTATGTTTAAATTTTACTTTGTAGAAAAAAAATCTTCAAACTAATAATCATCACATTTTAAAAAAAAAAAAACTACTTTTACTTGTACCATGAATCCATTGTTTCATTGCATATAATGTGAAAGAATGTGAAAGAAACTCAAGTGTGAATTTGACATCCTAATCAATTAGTTAGCATAATCAAATGGGTAATTAAAATAATTAAGATAGGATTAATAATAACAAGTAAGAATTTATTTAGTATCCTTTTTCCCTTGACCCATTACATTTGACTATTGAACACACTGGTTTGACCAAAGTGGTGTTGTTGATTCATAATTATGATGTTGGGAATGCTTTAGGACAGATACAAACTGTAGCCCTTTAATAGGGTTAACATATTGGGAGACTATCTTAATAGAAGGGGTTATTTACTATGTTAAAGGAGAAGTTGATGGAGATGGTTTTCACTTATAAAACTCATAATAAATTTACTTAAATGCACTATATATAAATTTTCTTATTCTTTAATGAATTTGGAACTTTTCTTTTGAAACTATATACTTTTGGTTTGTTCAAAAATATAAATTTTATTGAATAAAAGTGAAAAAAAAATTGTATTCAAGTTCCTAAATTTTACCTCTTTTATAAATGTATATTGTGAAATTTAATATTATTCTATGGTCCTTTTTTTTTGTAGTAAATAAATATTAACAATTTAAGTTTGTTTCAATTAAATTTATTTTTTTATTGGTTTTATTCACAAATGTCATAAGCTTTGGTTGCATTTTGATTATTTCTTAAAGTCCCATAATTTTATAAATAGTTATTCCTGTCAAACTAGATGCAATCTATTTGTCTTAAATTCATTCATTCATGTTCTTCTTTCATTGTTGTAATTCTGTTTTAATCAGAAAGTAGTATTTAAAAGGTTAGAAAAAAAATTATTTATTTATTTTCTTAATTCTAAAGTTATTACATTTCTGGAAAACTGATTTATAAAGTTAAAACTAATAGACTATTATGATTTGAAAAACAAAAGCAATTAAAGAAACTTCTTCTTTGTAAGTTTAATCCCAATTTAGTACAAGACTATTAACAAAAGTTGAGTTCAAGTGTTTATATGTAAAAGTGGAAATTTAAATTAGAACCAAATTGAAGTTGGTGTATATTTATAAATAAATAAATAAATAGAAAGTAATTATGATAAAATTAAAATTTACAACGTCTATCAATATAAAAGGTAAAGTCTAAGGCAGTTAAATATTTAAAAAAACATACTTAGTAAGTTTTAATGTTAATTACAATAAATTTGAATTTGAAAAAAAAAGTGTTTTTAAATGATTATATGATGTTGATATTTAAAACAATCACACCACACATTTAAGTTTTATTTTTTATACAGATCAGAAGTGTTATTTACAAGAGATAAATGATTCTATTACAGTAAACTGCAAAACCTTCTCTCTCTCAATGTTTTTTACCAAACATGTATGAACAAATGTTCATTAAAATTTGAAACCCAAATTAAAACTTAGGTTTTTGAAGGAATAAAGATGGAACAAGTATCTTTTGCTCTCCTTAAAAGCAGAACAAAACTGTGATCTATCACTATATTATTATATAGCAATGGTGGGAACACTAGCTATGCATGTGTTTACCTTTGAACTCAAGTTATGTCATTGCCCAATGAAAAGAGATATATTCATAGATCCACTCTACACATGCACACCTAATACCCTCTTATTTATTTATTTATTTATTACTCATATTACAAATTTAGTTCAAAAATGATTAAAAATATTACAATATATATAAATGGGTGTAATTTTGACTTTGAATTAGGGTTGAAAAATTACTTTTTTAACAATTTTTTTATGCTTAGGAAGAGAAAGAATGAGCATGAAATATAGAAATATCTGATGGTATATATGGACATGGGCAAAAGAAGAGAGTGAGGATTGAAAGAAGAATAAGACAGAGATGAGGTAGAATTTTCTGAGTGAGGATTGTGTCACACTGTCACGTGCCAATGCATCTTTGTTCATGCAACCCACCACCTGTTTGCTTTATTACCCTTTTAACTTAAAGAAAAGTGAGGCACATTGCAAGCCAAACCAGAACCATAATTGTTGCTTATAAAACTAATAACTACACTCTTTCTCTCTCTCTCTTCTTCTTTTATGTCCATTCCCATCCAACATTAATTACTATTATCCTTTCATCTTATGGTAATAGCCCTATTGCTTTCAACAGTTGTAGACTTCAACATGTTCACATTGAGTGGTTTTACTAGGTAATGAGGTGCTGAAAATAACACATTGTTGTGCAAAGTTTATCAAAAGAAAGAAGAACTTGGGGTTTAGATTAGTGAGATGGAAAAGAACAACAAAGGTTGTGGAACCAAACATGTTCACATAAAAAGACACTCACATCCTTCTCAGTACAGCTACATCCCATGGTTTGCTGTGTAGGTTTCCATAAATGCCCTCTCCCAGGACAGTCTAGAGTAGAGTAGAGTAGACCGTGACTCAAAACAAAACCAGTATACCATATTATAATAATAACATTAAATATTATCTTACAACAATATAAAAAACAATAGATATCATCATAAATAAGTAAATAAATATATATATATATACTCAATTATTTTGTCATCAAATTTGGTATATGGTACCATACAAATACACGATTGTTGGATTAGTATGTCCTACAAATCCTTTTTTGAAAATCCAAAAAATCTTTAGTAAGAAATACTCTAACAGAAGAAGCAAGTAAGACAATTATACCAGTCAAATTTTTGTGTATTAAATACTATCTGAACTTGAGAGTATCTTGTAAATGTAGTTGCCACAAATTATTTTTAGTGTTAAATATTTAACAAAATCTAAACTTGAAAATACTTATTAGACCTGAGGAATCCCGTGACAGTTGGTATACGAGAATAAAATTAAGAATAAGTTCGTATGTAAGAATAAAGTTTTTGTTTTGTTTAGTATTTATCATAACTTTGTTCAGAGTGAAATATAAGATTAATAACTTCAGGTGTCATTTAGGTAGTTTAACTGTTTTCAAAAGAAAATTTTGACACTTAAGATGATGTTTTTGAGTTGATTAAGATTGTCTTGAGTAGAAGAAAAATGTGATTTTGCAAGAGAAAGAGAAAATGATGATATTTTTGTAAACCATGTCGAGTCAGTTTCTTGCTCCCCACCAGTTTCTCTCTATCTCTCCAATTATTTTATCTTTGCCAAGACATCAACTCCCAAAAAAACAAAACCAGTCTGGTTTCCGGTTTCCAGATTCAGCTTAGCTTAGCTTTAAGGTGTCAAGCATATCTTCTATTTCTACTTCATCCCTCTTCCACAGTCACCTCTCTCTTTCTCTCTCTCTTCTTCAATTTCTCTCTCCACCCACATGAGATGTGCCTTACTTTTCCAAAGGGAGCAGCAACAACTTGTGTACTCTACTCCTTGTTGTTGTCCACAACCTCTGAGGAAGAGATGCCCCATCACCAACACTTCCCTTGTTCCTTGAAGCCTAGTGTTGTTAATGCTATTATCAGTGTCTAGTTTTAGTTATCTGTGTGCTATTTTTTTGTATTTGTTTTTGGTTCTTTCTTTGTCTTGATGGATCTTGGGGTGGTGGGTTTGGAGGGGTTGGTGGGTTCAGACAGCAGTTGCGCCTTTGGTTCTTCTCTTGCTTCAGATCCTGAGACAAAACACAAGTGGTACGGATCTGGGGTGCTCAAGCAAGAGAGATCTGGCACAGCAAGTGAAGATGAGTGGAGGACTTCAAAAGTGCCTAAAACTGATGACAACATGTCTGCTGCATCCAAAGCAATGCTCTTTCATCAGAGAAACTCTCTGCTGAGATCTAATGTCACCCTTTTCTCTGAGGGCCACAACCAACCACAAATGCTGAGTTTCTCTTCACCAAAATCAGAGCCTTTGATGGTGGACAAGGCCTCCTTAAATGCCACATTGCCTTTTTCTTACCACCAATTGTCTAGTTACAGCAGAAATACAGGTACTACTTGATTATGGGGTTTATCTCAGGAAAATAATAATCATTAATTGTTAATTAATAAAGGAGTGTTCTTTTTCAAAGGGTGTGTTTGGATTTGGATTTGGAATATGGTATCCCTTGTGGGGAGCCAAAATATTATGTGGGTTGTTACGGTCTGATTCTACAGTACCGGTGGAGGGTCTTTTCATGGAAATACATGAGTGGTCTCTGTTTGTGAGTCATGTCACAAGAAAGTAAAACAAAAATTCCTCCCTAGATGTGAAATCTTCCACTTCTTCCCGTTTTAGGAAGAGGGATTTTGGTAAAAAATTTGCACGGTAAACTAGAGGGTACCAAATGAGAAAAACATATGAAGAGCCTTATATGAAAAAAAATAAAGTCCAAAATTTGATTGGTCGTGCCAAATAGTATAGTCTCTTTCCCTAAAAAAATATCTCTGTTCCACTTTTCATGTCTTCCTCACACGAAAAATAAAGGTTGACTTGACTGTTTTTTTTTTTTTGAAATCAAAGGAGGTAAAGAAAATCAAATCATTGAAGGTTTCACGCCATTAATTGAACTTCTACCACCTCTCTTTTGGCTGTTTTCTTTTGAGATAGGAAGTGACTTTTTTTTTGTGTGTTCTGTTTTTTTAAAGTGGTCAATTTCGACAGTGTTCGCATGTTTTTTTGACCTTATGTGTGTTTATATGTGTTCGCAGGTTACAGTTCGGGAAGCATAAGCATGCATGGGGCTTTGGCTGGTGTGAGAGGGCCATTCACGCCTTCACAGTGGATGGAACTTGAACACCAAGCTTTGATCTACAAGTACATCACAGCAAACGTGCCTGTACCAACTCATCTTCTCATACCCATCAGAAAAGCACTCGATTCTGCTGCCTTCTGCAACTTTTCAAGCGGCCTCCTGAGACCCAACACATGTATGTAATGTAACACTTTTTACTACCCATAAAACAAAAAGAATCAGATAACTTTGGTCTATTTTAGTATGATTTAAAGGACTGATTTAATGTATTGTAGTTATGTTTATGAAGACACTGTATAAAAGAATCACAAAACTCATACTTTTCTTTGAATATTCTGGTTGTGTTATTTAATCAGGGATAGATTGTTTAATCAGAAAACTCATACTGTCTTAATATGAGCAACCAAAGTAAGAATTGTTGAATAAATTCACGAGTATAATAGTGATGATAATGTAAAACAGATTTATGCTCTTATCCAGACACAATTCATCTATGTGAGTGAGTATGACTTGTATGTAAGTTGATTATTGTGAAAGTTAAACTTAACAGAGGTTTTTGATTGAATATAACAGTATGAGTTCATCTGGGATATATTTGTCTGGTGTGTTGATGATTATGATGATGATGATGTTGTTGTTTTGTGTGGCAGTGGGATGGGGAGGTTTCCATCTGGGATTCTCGAACAACACAGACCCTGAGCCAGGGAGGTGTAGGAGAACAGATGGGAAGAAATGGCGGTGCTCGAGAGATGCCGTAGTTGATCAGAAGTATTGCGAGCGGCACATGAACAGAGGACGCCATCGTTCAAGAAAGCCTGTGGAAGGCCAATCAGGCCATGCCCTCACCACCACTACCACCACAACAACCACCACTACTCCTCCTAATGCTTCCTCAAACTCCATTGTGGTGCCCGGCGGCAACAACAACAACACCTTTGCACACAACAATGTGCACCACCCTCTTCCATCTCATTCCTCTCCAGCCAACACCATCAATAGGTCAGTCACTCACCAACTATGACTAATAATCACAGTTTATTTTTCATGCATTGTCATTTACATTCAACTAATCAGAAATCTTGTTATGTATGACTTTTAAGGTGGTTGCTGTAAAAGCTTACAAACTTCTCATGTGTATGATTGAATAACTGTGTTAGAGTCCTTTACTCTATCAGTGCATTCAAAGCTCAATTTGAGTGTGGTCCTAGAAAATATTTTCAAATACTCTTCCAATTTATGGGAACATATTGTGGGGATATTGAAAGTTTGACTGCAGTTCTGATATAAGTCACTTTAGTACTTAGATTTATAAGATTCTAAATTTGGCCCCAAGTTTTGTATATCTGTCATTCATTTTAGTGCTTTTCTACTGTGTTTTCCAACATGGGGGATTGGTATTTTCCTAAAGGGATGGGTAAAGTGAAGGAAATTTTAAAGTTGGAACTTGAGGACTAAAGTAAGAGTTTCCTCGTTGTGGTTTGTTTAGGTAGTGTGTGCAGATCTATGTAATATATTTTTGCTTGGTGTGTAGGGCTTTAGGACTTTGCACAAAATAGAATCAAAGAATCTAGTATTCCATCATCCTTTTGGGCAGAAAGGGACTGGTCATTTAAATAGTGGTTGAGTTGAGATTCGTGTTAGGGAGAGGAAAAAAAAGATGGTTCAAATTTTGTTACTTTATGTGTGTTTTAAAGATTGCTTTTGATTCTTTATGGAGTTTCTTTTGGTGCGTTTTTCCTTTGCATGCAGGATGTTTATGAGTAGCAAAGAGAACAGTAACAACGCTAGTGAGAGGATGCAGGATGGCCCTGCGCTTCCCATGGTGCCTCCAACTCTTGAGCTGAAACCAAAGGACCCTTTCATGATTCATAAACACCAACTCCCATATGATGAATCTTCCTCAAGGAACAACAATGAGTTTGGGCTTGTCACTTCTGATTCCTTGCTCAACCCTTCACAGAAGAGAAGCTTTGGTTCATCATCTTCACAAAAGGATGATTCTGAGTCCCAACAACAACATTCTCTCAGGCACTTCATCGATGACTCTCCAAAACCACAGTCTCACCATCACCATCACCGTTCTTCTGTTTGGCCTGAACTTGACAACATGCAGTCAGATAGGACTCAGTTGTCGATCTCCATACCGATATCTTCCTCAGATTTCATGTCATTCACTACCTCCTCACCCTCTAATGAGAAACTCACACTGTCACCACTAAGGCTTTCAAGGGAGATAGACCCTATTCAAATGGGGTTGGGAGTGGGAAGTGGTGCTCCCAATGAGTCAAACACCAGGCAAGCCAATTGGATTCCAATCACTTGGGAAAGTTCTATGGGTGGCCCTCTTGGTGAGGTTTTGAACCTGAGTAGTACTAATAACAACAGCAATGGAAGTGATCACTGTGGCAAGAACACTTCTGCTCTCAACCTCATGAAAGATGGGTGGGACAATAGTCCTCCACTAGGGTCGTCTCCAAATGGGGTGTTGCAAAAAACAGCATTTGGATCACTTTCCAATAGCAGTGCTGGAAGCAGTCCAAGGGCAGAGAACAACAACATCAAAGAAGGTGCCAGTGCCACCACACTGTGCAATGCCTTGTGAACCACAACCACAACAACTTTAAGAAGGCATGATGGAAGGGAGAAGAAGAAGAAGAAGAAGAAGAGGAAGGAGAAGAAAAGAAAAGAACTTTGTTCTTTTGACTTTAATCATTAATGAAGTTTATATAGTATTATAATATATAAATACATATGGTAATCTTAGAATTTGGAAATATGTGTTCTTGTTTATTAATACCTTGCCCTCATCATAATTTGGATGTGTAGGTAGGTTTTTGGTTTGCTTGACTTTAATTTGTTTCTTTCTATTCATGCATTTTGGCAAAGTTTGTATTCAACTGTAAGTGATGTTGGTTGGAGTGTGTGGACTTGGTTGTTTTTTAAGAAGATGATGATGGATAGGTTTTGGGGTGAAGTTGAGACCATGATTTTGCATGACTATAGTAGTATATATAGTTTGAAATGATATGAGTAATCGGTAGGAGAGAGCACATGCACTTAGAAAAAGTTAATGCAAACAACACAAGTTTTGTGATGGTCTTAAATGGAATAGAGAATTCTGATTCCTGGTTTTGAAGTTTGAAGTGGGTTTTGTTGTTCTTCCTTTAAAGTAAGTTTGTTTGGTAATGAATTGGCGTTTGTGGAATGTGGACCACTCGCTTGTGGTTGCCTTGCTTCTGTCCCTTTCACTCTAAGATCTTGCAAAATCTTTTGGTTTCACAGGCTTGTACTACTCTGCATATTTTAGCATCTAACATAGGTATTAACTTTCACTTCCAGATAAGGCTTCAATTTTTATAAACTAATTTACGGATTAACTAGTTCTATCTGTCAAAATTTTCTTTTGTCTTTTCTGTTACTTCTTTTGGGTTAATTTTTATCTTATTATAAAGAATGTATTATTTTCTTTCTACAGAAAGAAAAGCTTATCTGGACAAGACTTCGCCCTGACTTTATTTTTATCAACAATTTTTTTACAATGTAGCTTGTTTAATTAAGGCAATGTCTGTGTCAATTTACAATACCATCTTATGTGATAATGCTTCAATGTTAAATGAGTTTTACCCGTAATACAAAATTATATTAAATTTACTTTTATTCGGTATATTTAAAAAATAAACTAGATATTTTATAAATTAATATTTTTAACAAATAATCACTTAAATATGAAGTCTAATAAATATACTTTGAGTTATATTTCTGTTTATTATTTGGGTTACAACAACACAAAGTACTAATAGAATTTTAGCATTAACAAAATAAATCTACAAAAACTTTATACTAGTATTATGTCACACACTCTTTTAATCGTTATCATTTTTATTCAATTCCTTAACATAAAAACATCATATTTTTTTAAGAGGTAAATGTTCATTTAATTATAAAATTTTAACATGATTATATCCTTAATAGTTGAAAATCCTTAAAAATAGGACTAAACTATCTCATGTAATTTATGTAAACTTTTAAGTCACGAACAAATTTTTTAAGGTTGGATTAAATTTAAAATTCATTTTCTACGTAATATTAGAATTATTAATATTTTTTATAGTAAAGATTATTGAGTATATTGTTTCGTAAGCCATTGAACTAGTCAAATTTCAAATTTCAAATAATAATAATTGTTTTTTATTTATTATTCTCTCATAAATCTCTGTTTGATATTATACTAGTCTTTCACAGGTGTAGACTTTATTAATATTCTTACTGAAACTTCCACTCATAATTGAAAAGATGATATATGTAGTTTGATTGAAAGACATTGAATCTGGTGTAAGAAAGATAAACAACATATGTAATCATAATAAAAAACAATGCAAAATTAAATGTAAAATCAAACTATATAAAGTTTAGGGATGTCCGAAATCTCTAGAAATGAATCTGGCATAAGTTATGTGGAAAATGAACACTCTAAAGAGAAGTCTGTGCATCAGTTTTTTGCATATGTTGTCCTTTTCGAACATTACACGCCCACACCTAAGATCCAAAGAAAGACCATGATGTTCCAATGTATAGTATAATATAATATCTTATGTTATGGGTTGCTTCATATATGTCCATACTTCATGTCCATTAAAATCTTACTTTATAGGGAGTAACTTGTCATTTGGTCACTGTTGAACAAAAGTAAAATGAACCATAAAACCTTTTGTCCTTCCCATACATACTTTGCATTTAGATATCAAGAATTTTTATACAAACAGTTATCAGATAAGGAGCATACTGTTCTTATTCTTCTTTATCTTCTTTATCTTTAACATTTAAATTCAAAGAGAGACATCGAATCAAACCCATTCGTTTAAGATCAACAAAGATTATAAGCTTTCTTTATGTTTTTTAAGTTTTTTGTTCAAATTTCTTCTTACACCTTTCTTATTAGAAATTTTTCTAAGATATCAGTGTTTTATAGATACTGCTAGTCAATTTATTTTCTGTTTTTTTTTTTAAATTGGAAATTTCTTATTAGAAAGTAACCATTGTTGGACTTTTGAAATTTTCATACTTTCTTATACGATTATTGAGAGTCTCATACTTTATTTTAATCACATTTCCATGAAATCTGATAAGAACAATCCATAAATCTTTAAAATAATTTATTTTCTTTAGTGTTTCTGGAAAGAAAATTTATTTTATTTTAAGTTTTATATTGTAATCCTTTTTTGGTGATTTTACTTCTTCTTTGTCTATTATCACTAGATATATTTTTTCCTTTATGAAAGAGTTACTAACATATGCAATAATTCAGCAACTTGCATTTTCATACTTTTTCTTTCTTATATTATATTCTTTAAAAAAAAACTGTCTTTTAAAATATGGAGAGGAGAAAGATCTGCACTGCTTTAAATTTGAGATTTTTAAAAATAGTAACTTCAAATTGTTGTTTCTCCTTATTAATAAATACATATAAACTGATAAAAACTTAATAAATTCTTCAAATGCATGGGTTACTAACTTGTCATGGCAAGAAAACTAGTCAATTTGACTTGCATACTAATTTTGTTCACCGATGGAAATTAAAATTATCATTCAAATTAAACTTTTAAAATTCATCAATTTCCGAAAATAGAATAAAAAGAGAAAGGAAGAAAAAAATATGGTGATTTTGCGAGTAGCTCATAGCACTCTATATATATATGTTCTGTTCTATGGTTTTGAAACAATGTTGTATCCGAGGGAACCAACAAGGAAAATGTCGGAATAGTTGTGTACTAAAAGTTGAGTGTTTGGTGTGTTTCTATGCAGCAATCCTTTCTCAAAACCATATGTATCATAAAAAGAAAGGTACTTTGATTTTTCCATTTTTAGTACACTTTCAATGGTTTGGCTTTATGTACTCAATTTGGCCACCATGTATAGATTACCGTGAGAATTCAATTATTGATTCATTGTGCTATTTAAAGACAAAAATTTATTACATTTATTAAGTGTTTGGGATTCTTTTTTTGTGAATGGTTTAGATCCAACAAATATATTTGGTTTTATTCAATTTCCTTGAAACTTTATCCTTTTATGTACACAAATTTCAAGTAGCAAGCAAAGAATTAGGAGGGATGAATATATATATATATATATATATATATATATATATATATATATATATATATATATATATATATATATATATATATATACGGTTTCATTTATCTTGTAAAATAGGAGGATATATAGAAGGTTTAATGTGGTGTTTGTAAAAGAAAAGTACAAAAGTTAAAGAAAAAAAAAATAAGTTTTTGGTGTCATTGGTATTTTGTGTTTCTTTCTATTCATTTCTTTTTTATGTAATTTGTTTTTTGTGAAATAACTTTAGAAGCATGTATTATTTTTCTTTCCCTTATTTTCCTAAATCAAAGGTACACATACACCAACTTTTTTAGTGAGTATTTGCTGTTTTGCTTCAACTTATTTTACGAAATGACCGTTGTCTAGTTTATAGGGAAATTAGAAAAATAAGTATTTCTTTAAAAGTAATCAAACCCAAATCAGCAGTATTTTTAAAATAGCGTGGACATTAACTTCAAAAATGAGCTAAAAATGAATTTAAAATTAATCAAATTCTAAAAATAGCAGCTTGTTTGATTTTTTATTTTTTATTTTTTATCTATGGTTATATTTTTAAATTGCATCAAGTATGTGCCTTTAATTTATTGTCATGTTCCTGCATGCAGATATTCGAATTCAACGTGGTTTGTATCCTTGGGCTAAAAACCCAATAACAGATAAGTGGACTTTTTAATGGGCCATTGTTGTAGCATTGGGCTTCAACTTGGTCCAATACCCTTGGACCAAAGTCTAAGTGGGAAGCTCAACGTCCTTTCTTAGTATGCTGCGTAAATCTCTCGACTGACTTGTCAATGAAATTCAGATTGAAAAACGAATTTGGATTTTTTTTATCGGGTTTTTATGTGTTATTCTTATGTTATATCTTCAAAATAAACTTATAAATATTGATTTTGAAGTTTTAAATTATATTAAAAAAAAATTAATACACAAACATCAGTATTTTTAATTTCATGTATAAGACATCACCAACAATTAAATACGAATAAAAATGGAGAAAATTATATTTTTTATAAAATAAGTTTTTGAAAAAACAATTTTATTTAAAATATATAAAAATTTAGTCTAACTTTCATTTGGATATTGATTGTTTTATTAATATTAGAGAAAATAAATTTATAAAAATAAATCAACAGTACCAATTTAAATATTTTTAATTCCTAAAAATATTAAAATCTTAAAAAATTATATGATAAAATTTTAAACATAAATAATTTATGAATCTTTTAAAAAATGTCTCATACTAATTTGTTTAGTTGAGGGATCAGGTTCAACAAGATAGAAAAATTTGTGAAAATCTCCATCTTACCAAACCTATTTGATTATGTAAAGGTTTTATGTATAGAAGTGTTAAAGTAATATTAACATTTCAACTAAGTTAACACTTCATATTTTAACCGATAATCTCTAATATATTACTATTAATGTTAAAGGAAATAATATAAAGTTATCCTTATAATTAACAAATATCCTTTTTAAGAGATTAAATATAAGATTATTTACATTTAATGCTTTTTGAGTTTCTCTTTTTTTTTATAGCACTATTTGTGTCTCTTTTTACTTACTATAACTCTTTTTCTCGTGATGGTAGACTTAGATGAAAATCTTTTCTGACCAAAATTATGTTGTTTCATTACTTGATAATCTCCTCCTCAAGTTATAGGATGATCTAAAGCATGAAGATGACCATGAAGGTGAGTGTTCAGAGTGGGAATGCTCTAGTTTGGATGTTAGAAGTGTGAGAAAGGTGATGTTTAGTGTTCTTAAGAGAGGTTAAGTCAACTCTCTAAGAAGGTGGTTAGAGGTGACCAATAAGATGTTCTAGCCATGACTTAGAGACAAGTTATAATAATGACTCAATAATTTGACAACATTTCATTACAAAACTCAAAGTTAATTTACATGGGAGAGAAAGTCTATTTATAGGCTTAAGGTGTCTCCAAATCGTAGAAGCAAAACCTAAAATCTTCAACTTGGTTGGCTTGAAAACCAAGGAAAAAGACTCTCCATTAGGAGGACATGTGGCCACTATAACATGGTAGAATCCTCTCTATTCCTAGAATGACACAAGACCATTACCTAAGAAGAATCCTCTTCAGTGGGAGCATGACACATGACTACTCTCTCCCAAAGGTAGGACGCCCTTCTCCAAAATGTTTTCCAAAATGGCCCAAGAGAAATAGTTTAGGCTCACCTTCCACATATGACTTCAACCATTCTTGAGTGTTCTTGGCCATGACTATGGGGTATCCCCTCACTACTGGCTTGTGTCAATGCACCACCAAAGAAATTGACCGCACTTGTTTAGGCAACTGAATTAAAGAGTTGGGTTTCGAAAAAGAGCTTTGTGTTGTTTAAGAGGAGAGTTGACTCCAATGTTAAAGGGTTTTAGAGAGAAAAAGACGAGGGTTGTTGGATTTGACTCCAACAATGACATTCTAAGGATTATAACAAGAAGAAGGGCGAGTACAAAATTGTCAACTGAAAATGTTGGTGTTGGTAGAGGGAGACTCGAGCTTGTATTATAGTTTTAGTCTATTTTGGTGAGCAATTAATGTAGGATAAGATGAAATGTGTGAAAAAAACAAAAAAGATTAGTCCTTCAAAAGAAGAAGTGAAGCAAAACATGTTTTGTAACAAGGAAAAAAAATTATTTTGAAGAGAGTTGTAAGAAGGAAAAAAAGACTATTATATGTCGATGTCGAGTATATTTATATTCTTTTATAAAATTAAATAAAAACGAAATTAGTAAATACTTTAAAATATAGATGAAATACCCTTTTGTTCATTAATTTAAAAAATGAAAAATATATTTAATCTAATTTATAATAATGAGTGTTTTTTGTTGTAGGATCTATCGACCCTTCATGAGTTCATCTGCCCTTCAATTAAGCCTAGCTTTTCCTTGGCAGTGGCTAGGAACTCATCACCTTGTAACCATCAATAATGGCGAAGGGATTCTTCACCTAAGCACCATGAAAACACCCTCTCAACATCTATAGCAATGATTCCAAGGTCACGACAAGCATTCTCCTCCATTAACAAGGTTGCATTCAAAATTAATATCAGAATTCAAACAGTATTGTAGAATCCATTTATTTGCATGCCCTAGTTAGTGACCACTTTCCCCACCAGTGGGTAGAATATCACAACCAATATGTCATGTAAAAGACAGCCACACATGGTCGAATATTTACTGTTTCATCATACCTTCCGTACCTAAATATTCCAACTCTTTGTCTGCACTATTTCATTAATTACTCACATGCATGAATCCAAATTTTCTAACAGCTTAACATAGATCTTCCTAAGTATATTCAGTATGACGTGGAGAAATAATTCGGTGATTCTCAACTTATTTATATCTATCTAATCAAATCTTGTTAATTATTTCATCTTAAATTATTGAAAATGTAAATACACATTATTTAGAAATTGATTGGAATATACTTATGATTGCTCATAATATTTTTCATACGTGAATCCCAACAAAATCTTAATAGTGTATATTAATGCATAGCCGTCCTTTAATTAAGCCTAATAAGTATACCATATGAGAAAGTTAAGCTTTTAAAAATAAATCTGAGTCTAAAACTAGATGATAAATCACTCTAAGTTGTTTTTTAAGATTTTGTTAAGTAATTGTAAAATAACTAATAGCCCTTAGTATTTAAATACAATTTTATTTGCAAACAATCACTTTAATAGTAATAATCAAATTTGTAAAGTAACCTTTTTATCTTTCAAAATAATAACTAATTTAATGGTTTAGTCATTATGCTAACTTTTTTTGCTATTCACTTTTGCAACAGAGAAAATTAACGAATTATTTTATCGTGTGATATGTCATTGCACATTTTTTTTCATTTGTTTTTATCTAACCGACTTAGGTGTGACTTAATTGCTTAATTTTGTATAGTATATTTGGAAGTTTCTTTCATCAGAATGTTTACAAGATGATCGAGTAATAGCTTGAAATAGATTCTTCGTAGCTTTCAATCTCATTGTCTCTAATTCTAATGGTTGTGTATATGTCACTATTGTGTCAGTTGCAAGTTGCAAGTCCCCTTATTCTTAATGAAACAACTTGCTAATTCTCCATCTTTGTGACTTTGTTTCAGTTAGAAATAAAAATAAATAAAAAATAATAATAAAACAGAGATAGGGATAAAAGAAGATTGATTAAGTCAAATATTTTTATGATAATAAGAATATAAAATTAAATTATAAACAATAAAAGAATTAAAAAGAATTTGATTGAGACATGCACAACGTTATATTTAGAGAAAACAAGATATAATAATATAATTCTTTTCGTTACTTACATTCTGTCGGATTGATTAAATGCATCGAAAGATTGCATTTATGTGTAAAATTAAAATTGAGTAAATAGTAATTAATAAGAATAAATCAAATTTAAATAAAATAGTAAATAGTAATAAATTTGATTAAACTAAAATAAATATAATAAAGTTAAAAGAAATTTTCACAAATAACTAATATTTACTCATAAAATTAATAGTCCATAAAATATAAGAAAGAGTAAGATAATTTATTTATTTATTTTTCAAATTATAATAAATATTTCCAAGAGCAAGCAAACTAGCATTCTCATAATTTGCATTTTAATATAATCTTTGTGTATTTGTTTAATGATAGTGGTTATAACAATCACTTTGGTTCTGACAAATGGAAACTTTATTTGATTATAATTAAAGAGGGAAAAAATTAAATTGCATTGACTAAAACTTCCTTTGTTAAGGATAGTGTGAATGTAATGTATATAGAAGAATCTTTGTGGCATCAAAGGGTTGCTCGTATAAGTGAAAAATGACTTAATTGTTTAGCTAAAAAGGATACGCTTTTGGGATTGAAGAGTGTATGATTGGAGAAATGTTGTCATTGCATGGTTGGTAAACAAAGCATCCTTTAAGAAGCATCATCCTTCAAGGAAGTGAGAGTTGTTTAAGTTGATGTATTTATGGCCCATTAAGATAAATTCATTCAGTGGTGCAATTTACTGTTACTTTTGCACAAGATTGTTCCAAGAAACTATGGGTTTATGCATTTCAAAGAAAGGATAGTACATGAAAAGTTTAAATAATGCTTTGGTTGAAATGTAATAAGAAAAGAAGTTGAAATGTGTTCATATTGGTAACAATTGTGAATGTTGTTGACCCTTTGATATTTGCAAGCAACATGTACAAGATGAAAAGACTCATCCTAAAACTTCTTAGTTGAATGACCTAGCAAAGAGAGTGAACAAGAATTTGGTTGAAAAAGTTAGATGTATGCTTTTTGAAGAAAATTTTCCTAACCATTTTTTGGAAGAGGCATTGTTTGCAGTTATGCATGTTATTAATCTTAGTTTTATAACATCTTTGAATATTAAGGTACCAGACAAAATTTGGTTTGGTAAGAATGTTAGCTATGATAATTTATGTGTCTTTGGTTGTAAGACATTTGTTTATGTTCTAAATGATGAAAGATTCAAGATGAATGCAAAGACAAGGAAATGTATATATCTTTATTGGCTATTGTCAAAATAAATTTAGTTACTAGTTGTATGATCCTATTGAGAAGAAGTTAGTCAGAAGTCATGATGTGTAATTCATAAAAGACTAAATTATTAAATATATTAACAAGGTGGAGAAGCCTACATTTGATAAAGATAGTAATCTAACTTTTAGTAATACGATGTGATTTACCTTAAGTCTTTTTTTTTTACTTTTCATCACACTAGTACAGTAAAGGAAAATGACAGTGGTTATTTTCGCCTATAGGCAGCGGTTCCGCAACTAAGGCATATACAGGCGAGACAAAAAAGAGTAGGTTTTTTGCCTTGGTTTTGAACTGAGGCAAAAAGGGGTAGGATTTTGCCTCGGTTTTGAGGTACCCGAAGTAGTAGAGTTTTTTATTTTTTTATTTCAAAAGACTTTTCGCCTCGGTTGCTACTGAACCGAGACAGTATATTGGACGTTACTGCCTCGATTGGGACCTGAACTGAGGCAGTAGAGTGTTTTTAATTTTTCTTTTTTGTTTTTTGCCAGCCTTTCTACCTCGGTTGTGACCTGAACCGATGTCATATAGGGCTTTCTGCCTCGGTTATGGTCACAACCGAGGCTTATTTCCTTATTTTTTTTAAGATTAGGTTTGTTTCTGCAACATTCTTAACTACAAAAATAGACCTACATATATTTAACAATCCAGAACAATACAAAATCATATATTTTCAATAAAAATTATACTAAAACATAAATCAATTCAAAGTAATCATAAATCAACTTCTTAGAAACATAAGTCAATTCAATGTAATCATAAATAAACTTAGAAGCATAAATCAATCCAATGTACAAAGTTAACAACTTATTATATCCTAATATCTACATACTATTATAGAGTTGAATTACATATTTAGCAATTGCAGTCCTTATATGTTTAAGGGATTTCTCTAGAATTGAAGTAGTAAAATTGAATATCTGCATAAAACACAATGATTTCAATTAGTATATATGAACTCTAAACTACAGAGAAAATGAAATTAAACCAAAATATTATCGTTTCTCATTCATTGGTAACATGTGTACGAATAGTGGTCATCATCCAATACATGATGTAGTAACCACACTCATATGACCCGCTTTGTCTATTACACTACAATATATCATCATAATTATAAAATGTTAAGTAACATAATTGGAATGGTACAAAAAGTAACAAAGTATGGACTAAAATACCAAAGCTTAAGGGTCAACCATGCAAGCTTTTTACCTTTAGCAGTTGATCTTCCGAACATCATCATATGTGCTGCAAGGGAACTATTAAAAAAAATGGCTTTAGCATACATTTATATAACAAAGAAAGTCAAAACATTGAGGTTCTTACCAATCTAGTACTTGTCTAAGAGGGTTTTGAGAAGACTTGTGCAATGAACAAAACCATATAGCGGTGTTCTTCTGTATGGACACCACAAGTAATTGTCAATGGCGAATGAAATTGGTAATAACTTAATTGTTATATACTAAAATCATAAATGAAACTTTAAAGTTAACAAAATTAATTGTTACTCTTCTTAAACTGTCCAACCGGACAATTCAAGATTCAATAATTGTAAATTATTATTAACATCTCCTCTCTGTTCATTTGTAAAAGGTACATTACTTCAAAAAATTCTGGAGATAGTAAATAATTTTTTTATTAAATCTCAAACGGGAAACTAAGGCTAATTCTCAACAACAATATATATTCAAGCAAACAAATAATTAGATATGCAACATGCAATATATTCAAGCAAACAATATAATCAAGCAAACAAGTGAGAATCATACACCGATAGTTATAAGAACTTAATTAACATACTTGATTTCTTTTTTTATCATTTCATTATTTGTTAATCATGTAAATCAACTATTTTTTATCCTTCATTCCTTGCTAATTCTCTCTCGATGTTTAAAACAAAGAAGATGTCCACCAATATTTTTTCTTTAATGCATCTATTATTAGACGCACAAACGATCGCGACGACAGCCGGGGCGACGAAGGAGAAAACTACAAGGACGAAGGCAGCACACAAAAAGTGAACGAATCGCAGCGGAGCGACAATGGCGAAGGCGACACCCACAAAATGAAGGAATCGCGGCGAAGCATCAGCGACAGTGGTGGAGGCAACACTTGGGGAGAAAACTGGTGCAACAGTTCTTGCAACAAATGGATGCACCCAACGTGGAGAGGAAGTCGCCGTGGAGGATAGAGAGGAAGAGGCCGCGAGAAATGGAGGAAAAGGAAGGCTAGCCGCGAGAAATGGTGCGTTGTAGAGAAGAAAGAAAATGAAGGTCCATTGAGGAAATAACACAGTGTAGGGAAAATAAATAAGGCTATTGCCTCGGTTATTCACTTAACCGAGGTAATAGACAGCCTATTGTCTGGGTTACTTACTTAACCGATGCTTAAATGTTTAACCCAGTGACAATTTTGAAAATAAGTAAAACCTATAGGCTTCAGTTCTCTGGTAAAACGAAGCATAAATAGCCTATGGCATCGGTTCCCCTAAAACCGAAGCAGTATTTGCTTATATTAAATGATTTTTAAATATTGACAAAGGGAATTTGAAACCTTCACGTTCAGAAGTTGCAGGTCTGGCAGGACATATTGCCTCGGTTATGTTAGTAACCGAGGCAATAGGCCAATTCTGGCAAAGCATTCAGACGAAATACCTGACTTACAAAAGAGTAGGAGGTTTGGGCAGGTGTGTACGCATCAGTTGCCAATCAAATCGAGACCATAGTCCCTTTCTAAAAAAGGTGACAAACGAACAGTCTAACTTGCAGAAGAGACAGGTGCCTTGGGCAGGAGTATAGGCATCAGTTACTCGTGGAACTAAGACAATATCACCCTTCGGCTTCGGTTACTTTTGAACCGAAGTATATAACTTTGCATTAACTATATAAATGACACCGCATTCTCATACGCTTCGATTTTTACGAAACTGAAGCGTATGTAGCAAGTTAAAAACGCCATTTTTTACTAGTATCATTAGAGCAACCAAATATCACTTGAGTAATGAGAATTTAAAAAAAAAAAAAAACTATTTTGCCATCTATTTTCCTTAAACTTCATTGTCTCTTAAATTAATGATATTTGAACAATTATCTATGTAATTATTACTATAGTACTCGGATGCAAAAGAAAATAAAAATATAAGGTATCACAAACATACAACATTTATGCATCAAAGCTTGTAACCATATAACAATTTTAATTATGAGAGATAAATCTATTTTCAATTTCACTTGGTAGATAATACCTCCAATAATTGACTACTTAACGCTCATAATTAAACCACGTAGTATAAAAAGAAAAATATACGTTTCTAACACAACCTGCAATATTTTAATCTCAAAAATACCAAATCAATTCCACACTACTTAATAAAAGTCTAACAACATAGAAGCAATTCCACACTACTTGATAAAAGTCTGACATATATACACAGAATGAATAGTACAAATTAATGTATGTAATTAGTTCCCTTTTAATGGTAGTTTAATGTATTAAGAATTATTTTAGACCAAAACTTCTAGCTTTCAGAAGAGTGCAAAAGGAAACATGGACTTCCAAAACCAACTTTAATGCAAAATCCTAGGAAAGTATTAACATTAATACAACTTAATGTTTCTATCCTCAAGTTTATTCAACTCTTAACACAAGATTCTAACCAAAAACCCCTTTTTAAAGTATATTATCCAATCTCTTTTCTTTTGTTGTCTTCTCAAAGATGAAATATTATCTTGAAAAATGAGAGAAAATCACTCTATAAACCGAAAGAAAATACAAATAATTTAAAATTTATAAAATTAAGATTTTATAATAAATAAAAAATAAAATATTTAAATCTATTTATAGTTTTGTTTAAGAAAACATATTTATATCCTTTAATTTAAAAGTAACAAAAACGTCTTAGATGGTAGGATAAAAAAAGAAAAGTTGTAGCTAAATATATAGCAACACTTTGACAATTAGGGCATAACATAGGTGTGTCCATATTTATAGAGCTAGATTTTATGAGCATGCATATAATACAAAACCATGAAAGGAAATAAAATTGTATTGAATTTAAAACCGTAGTCACATTTTTCCTTGATGAAGCAAACCTACTACACATATGCAACATAGCTTACTCCAAATTAATCAGCATCTTCCACTTTCATTCAATTTGAAAATTACTTTTTAACCAACCTTGCAGGCGTTTAAATAAAACTTACTATTAATTCAACAAAACTTTGCAACTCCCCATCTGCGTCTATTTGTTAAAATAATACTATACATAACTAATGTTTCAATAATATCTAATAAATTAATTTTATAAAATTAAATTATATTTAAATCTGAAAGTTATGAACGATTTTATTTTATTTTTATCAATTTTATCAAAAATTCAAATTAAACAAATGACTTGATTATTAATTTTTTTTTGTTTTTTCTTCGTTTTGATTCATATATTTTCTTTTATTAATCCTTATTTTTTATTATCTTTTTTTAAAAAAAAACTTAATACAATCTCTTTCATTAAATTTATATTAATGTAGTTTGAAGGTGCTACATATGTAAATCTATGTGTATCATATATCCATATTTAGGTTATCTTATATATTGATGATGACGTGTTAAAGTGAAATAGATTTAAAAATAAAATATGATCCAATATATATATATATACTTTTAAACGTCAATATAACAGAAGGATCACATTGTTTTTTTTTACAAAAATTAAAAATAAATTAAACAAGAAATAAATATAAAAATCAAAACGTAAAATATAAATTAAATTACTAATTAATCATAAATAAATTGGCGATAATGATTATTACTTATCAATTGACCTTCAATTTCATGTTCGAACCTACTATTCTGCTTTTCTTCGACACAGGAATATTAGTGCACTTGATTATTTATTCCTTTGGTACCCCAAACGAAAACAACATAGTTGATACCCATTGGAGAATTTCAGAATCTAATCATTTTGGTATCCATTGAATTTGACATATTTTTCCAAGTGTTCAAGGTACTTCCGCTATTGATCGTTTGCATAGTAACGAAGCAAAATAAGGGAAGAAAAAACACAGAAGATCCTAGATAATGATTACATAATATATATAGATGCAAATGTTGGAGCAACCAAGAAAACAAAAATATATTGAATTATAATTTTAGTATCATTTTTCTGTTAAGGTTTTGAGTCAAAAAAAATTGTAATTTTGATCAAATTTATTTTAATTAACATATAGAAAAAAAATACATATTTGCTAAATTTTTTAAAACAACAATTTTAAACACAGACAACAAAAAGAGAATCAGATGGCAAGAAAAAAAAAAAACAGAACGTATCAATAAAGACGTTGTAAAAAATAAGTTAAGAAAATAGAGAAAATGAGTCACACATTCACCATGTAAATGTTGTCCTAAATAATACTTTGTAGCATGTTCGTAATTTTTTATGATAACAACCTCAAAACTTATGTTTAAAGTGATTTTTTATTAATTTAAAAGGTCAAAGTCTTTATCTTCTTTCTATCTATTGTTCAAATTCCAAAGTAAGAACTAGAAGAAATTTTTTCTTTTATATATATAAAACGAGAAAATGTTAAAATATAGAAAATTAGTATAGGAGGATACAAAATAAAAACAATTAGCTATAAAAGGATTGGAATTTTAAGTCAAGTGCACTCTACTTTATCCAAATTTTGGCATTTGTATTCAATCTTATAGTTTTAAATAGTCATGAAATTGTTTAAAAGAGAAATTTAAATTAAAAAATGTTAATAATAAGATTCCTTAAAAAATCCATAATAAAATAAAAGTGGTTGATGTTAAAATAGTGTTTTTCTACGCTTCCTAGTTCCAAGTTCCAATCATGATTCGTGACGGGAACCTGTGTTGTGTGAAGTGCATACTTGCAACTTTTGTCTTCTCTCTGTAGATTAATCTACAAGCTATAACCCCTCTTCACCAGAATTTAGATTAGCCGTTATTATTAATCACAAATCACGTGATATAGCAACATAGCATAGCCCCTTTATATTAATTTAGATCCTACACAGAGTACTGCTACTTCTACATTGCAACCAAAACAACTCCATCATCATTTTCAATTCATCACCATGAAACAGAACACCAATGACGACAACAACAACAACAATGGTTGCAATGATGAAGAAAACATAGTAAATGTTCCTTTCTCTTGGGAACACAAGCCTGGTCTCTCTAAAGTCACTGCTCATGGCCACAATGGCTCTGGCTTGGTGCTTCAGCCTCCTCCATGTTCATCATCAGATCATAGACACAAAGTGGAGGAGGAGTCTCAGATTCTGTGTGCAGTTCAGACCTCGCTCAGAATCAGCTCCTTTAGGATGGAGACTCAGAAGGAGGAAGACCCTTTTGTTGAAGCTTACAAGAAATGCACTCAAAGCCCCTTTATACATCAGCACAGCAATAGGGTCCAAAAGAACCTTAGATCTTGGCCTACCATAAGGAAGTATGTCAACATTCTTTCTTGCAAGCACTCCAACGATGTTTTGTAGTCGCAAATAATAATGCCTATATGGAAGTTCGGATGATGATGATATCTTCAATTCTTTGTTTACAAAAACTCTGTCATATCTAGTCAGACAAGGTGGTCGGCTACATTAATCACATGATGTCAGGAATGTTATATGCTATGAGATCTCTCTTCACAACACCTTCTCCAAACTCTTTCTTTATGCCATTTAGGCTTTTAATGTTTTGTTTAATGTAATTTTCTTTGTCTGGAGGAGGGGGAGTCTTTTTGTAAGTATCATATATGACAATTGAAGTGCCTTAGTTTAGTTTTATATATATATATAGAAAAGGATTGGTGGAAATAAAACAAGAAAGCAAGAGCATAGTGCCTGACTAGTTTATAATTTTCTATAACCTGATTCATGTTACATGACTCAAAAACAGATTGTCCCCTTTTATCTGATTCAGAACCTTGGCCTGCTATGAGCTTTTTTATGCATTTGCTTCTGACAGCATGCACATAGTATATTTTATAGAGACAGTTTTGTTCAAGATACATAAGCTTGTGAGTGATGCAACTGTATAACCACGATTTTAAGTTGAAATCATTGATTAATTGGATGAGTTTTGCGTCTGCTAAGCTACACACTCATTGGTCTAGCTTGTGCAATTTGATGCTTTTTGAAAGCAATGTTTTGAGCTAATCTAGTACATATTATAAGTGGGGGTGAGGACAGAGGAGGAACAAGTCAACCATCATAGGTTTGTCTTATACTCTTGTATCTCCTTGCTATTGTCTTCTTCTGAGTGATGTAAAACCCGTGTGAACTTGGTCTTCTTTGCCCAACTCATGTGTCATCATTTTCCAAGTTAATTTCAAGCCACAAAACTAAAATTGTCTATGCTTACGTTTTATGTGCTTGTCCAATGTCCATTGAGACTGTGCCATCAGACACACTGTGATGGAAGTGGACCAAAAAAATCTATATATAAATTATGATGGCATAATCATAGAATAACACTTCCACCACCACCTCAGGTCCTCAAGCCACACATAAGTATAAGGGTCTTGTCATTATTCCATTACCAAAAACTGAGAGAATGAGTCAACCAAAGGATCATTCAGCGAGAAAGGTAGCATTCTCATGGGAAAATGAGCCTGGTGTCTCCAAAGTAACAAGTACTCCTCCCGCTGAAACTCTCATCCCAAAAGAGCAAGAGTTTTTGGCCAAGCTGCCACCCCCTCCTTGTACACCAGAAGAAGCCACTCTCAAAAACCATGTTCATAATTTCCAAATTCCACTTCCTCCTTGTGCTTTTCAGCCTCCTTTTTACAGAACTTCCTCCAAAAGGGGTCTCTGGGTTCAGGACAAAGACCCTTTTCTAGCAGCTTTCAAAGAGTGCACCAAGAATCAGAAAAGTGCCAAGGTGAACAAAAAGTTTATCAAAGATGGAATCCAGTCAAGGGTAAGGAAGAGCATGTCCTTTTTCTCATGTACCAGATCTTGCACTGTTCATGACACCAATTTGCTAAGGATCTCTCACCTAGATGATGATTGATATGCTGTAAGTTGTAACCTCTTAATCTGGTGTTCTATTGGGGTGATTTCTGCAGAACTTACTAGTCAAGGTATAGTATAATAGATGTGTGAAGAATAATCAAAGTGACAATATTTCTGCTGCTGTTATGTATGCTTTCTGTATGGTTTTTTGCTGAATCTTATGCTATCGATAGCTATTGTTGACTGGAAAATCAAAGGCAGTAGTAAATGTATGACTTTGCAAAAAGGCTAGTTATTTCTAAATACTGTTATGTTGTAGGCATACCTTATTTTAAAAATTTATTTATGAAACTTGTTTAGGTGTAGTTGATAACCTGCTATGGCTTATTTTACAGTTCATGTAATTTTGCTTTTATCTGTGTAGGAATTGAACAGGTTTGAGAACTTCATATTGGGCTAGTTTTAATTCATGAGAGATGTTATGTTAATTCAGTGATAGGTTATTTCTTCAATGGTTAGTATTGTAGATAAAGTATATGATTATTGATATATTGACCAGAAGAAGTTATTGGAATAGATGACAATTAATACAGGGTAAGAGAAGATATTTAAATATTCAAATCATAACCCACAAAAAAATTCCTTTTTTTTTAATAAACTTGTCAATATAAGTGTAAATCATTTAAGTGTCACTTCATTGTTTAATTAAAATTTTGAGAAAATTATTTTGCATTTATTTTTTTAATAAAAAGCTATTGAAATTAGTGTGGAGAAAACGGTTAATGAATGAGTTAATCGTTTATAAATAAACATAGTATTTTGGTGAAATATTGTTTCGTCATACATTTAACTAAATAATCTTTTTCTATTAGAACGTCAATCTGAGTCATTTTCAAAGTAAGAAATTATGATGGCAATTTTTATTCTAAAAATTGAAAACTTTTGATAAGGATAAACTAAAATGATGTTTTTAAAATTACGACATGGCGAAAGGTACATAAAAAAATCATATTTTACTAAAGATCTTATATATAAAAGTGTTTAATTACTTTTGAAATAATTCTCTAAAATATTATTGATATTTCTTGATATTATGTTATCCTTGAAAACGTAGTATTTTGTACGGAATTGCCTACTACTTATGTTAAATAATAGATTACACAAATTTTATCATTTTTTTATATGAATGTATATAATAGAAATATTTAATTTATAATCCAACTACGAGCACTAGATTTTCTAGCTTGGTCCACTAAGGTAACCACTATAATCACCCGAAAATTGAAGCAAAGAATGCGAACACTTTCCTTTTCCTCTTCTTCTACCGTTTCATTATTCACTTCTTTCCTTTCAACTTTATATGCTATTAATTATCCAACTCATCTTCCACGTATACTAATCCTTCTTTAATATTTTAATATAAATAAGATCAACTAAATAATAAAGTAAGTATAGAAAACGTCGATTAAAAATAATACTATTTTTATTTAATACAAGTAATATAATACTATTTTTATTTAAGTAAATGATATTATTTTTAAAATCACAATTCTATGTACTTATTAAAAATATATAATATCTGAAATTTAGAAATTTAAATATTTAAATATATTATTTATTGTAGGTGATTGAAGACCCTTCCGCCATGTTATTTATAGTCTTTAATTGAATTCAAAGCAAATGAGATATATTATCTATCAAAAACTTAATTAGGTGTTGTATATCAGGTTAAAACTAGGTTTAATTGCTTCCTTTGTCCCCAGTTTGGTTGAATTGTGTCAAATTCATCCTCATTTTTAAAAAAGTTTCATTGTCGTCCTCACGTGGTATAAAAGTGTCAATTGAATCCAAACATAGAAAAAATTTGTGTCAAAGTAGTCATTTTTCCTATATATCTGTGTCTTCCTTTCATATGTCACTTCTCTGGAGCTATGAAAAGCCTTAAATTGGATAAGGTAAAATGAATATCTGTACTTGATTGTATGAAAGGAAGACACAGAGATATAGGAAAAATGACTACTTTGACACAAATTTTTTCTATGTTTGGATTCAATTGACACTTTTACACCACGTGAGGACGACAATGAAACTTTTACACCATGTGAGGACGACAATGAAACTTTTTTAAAAATGAGGATGAATTTGACACAATTCAACCAAACTGGGACAAAGGAAGCAATTAAACCTTAAAACTATTAAATATCAAATATTATGAAGGATGAATCACTTGACCAAGTGCCAAGAACCAAACACTAAAATGTCGAATACTAAATATTATGTCTCCACACAAAGGTATGAATCATTTTGACAATCATGTTACTCACTGAGCCAAGTACCACGTACTGATGCCTTGATATGCTTGTCGAGGATATTTTCACGCTATGTAACTTAACTAGAAGAGAACATGGGTAACTTTTTACAAGTAAACTGACCATTGTGTTTGTGAACCAATAGACCCATGATTGAGGCTCAATCAAATAAGGGCTCATGGTCGGCAAACTATTTCTATAAATAATATTTTAATCATGATTTAACTTCATTTTTCACATTAATTTAAAATTTGATCAGAATCTCCAACTTGAACATTCGAAAAATCTTTTGCAGACATCTTTCAATTAGGTAGAAAAAAAAAAGGCTTAGATGACGGGTACCAAGTAGTTAAAGTCAACATGAAAGAAGACTTTACATAATATATTTCGTTTGGCAAGAACAACCTTAAATTAAATTTGATAAAAAAATTAAAAGTACATATATTATTTAAAGATTGATAAAACAAAATTAAATAATAATTCTCATACTAAAAATATATTTTAGTCTTACTTTAATAAATTAAACATATATTTTTATACGTTTGTCTAATTTGTCTACTTTTAAAAATAAACATTTTCCCTATTCCAATTATATTTTTAGAATTGACTATTTAAAAAACACTCGTTGAAGGAAGGTACTTTGTGGTGAGGAGTTTTATTTGTACATAAAAGCCAACCAGAATAAAGTCACAGCTAAATTATACAACAAAATGAAAATATCCTCATTTATTTAAACACAAATGTTAAATTTTTAAATATCTAAGATTCAATTTTTTTTCTTTGCAAACTAAGGAAAGTTGAACATCAAAACGATATGTGATGAGAGAAAAAAAAGTTTATACAATTACATGTAGAAGATCTAAAATTTGAAGCAAGTGCAAATGAACCTTAAATTTACCAATGTAAATTTTATAACAACATTTATTCTTAGCATTAGAGGGTAAAACATAATAGAATTCTTAAACAATCTTCTATACCAACTTAATAACTTTTGCAACCAATGCAACATGTAAGCACATTTAAGTATATTTGAGTAATTTTCTACACCAACAATTTTCTACATGTAAGCACATTTGAGTATATAACAACCAACGGAACATAAAGAAGCACCATAATCTCTTGGTTTGAAAATGAACCCTAAGTTCCTTTTTATCCATACCTGGTTTTAATTCACTCACATATTAGAGTGAAATAATTATAAGGATGATTTTTTTAAGAAAATGAATAATAACAATTTTAAAAATGTAGTAAGATAAAGTCTTTTAAAGTTTATTTCTAGTTATATAACACAAGGGCCGATTGAAGATGTTCTAATAATTAAAGAATTGTTCTTTTTATACATATTGGTGAGAACACGTGTATCTCCACTTTTTTTATTACGATAACAAAAAGTAAAAAGAAAATTTATTATAATTACCAACGTAACCTTTTATTCAATTTTATGAAAAAATAAGTCTATAAATAAATAATTTCAGTAATTCTATTATAGGTAATATTTTTATTGTGAAACAGTGAAATGTGTATTCACTTTTTTTTAATTAAATATAAGTAAATTTTATAATTTTATCATACATAATTGTTTTTTATTTCCTTTTTATTTTTCTATCTTTTTCTCCTCTAAAATGAAATCCAAAAATCAATTTTGTTAGTTAACTTTCCCCCTTTCTCGTAGAAACAACAGCCCTAAAATTTCTTCCCTCCTTCTCCGTCAATTCAGTCCTTCGACATCGTGAAGCATGAGCAACTATAAATTTGAGAAGCTCAAACCCGCTGCTGAGGAGGTTGAGCACGTGGTGGCGCTAATGCTTCTCCTATGAAGGTCAAAGACGGTGTTGTGATTGTCCTAAAGGTGAGATTTTTAAAATCGTACATTATAGAATTGCAAGACATTTTTTGTGTTTGAAATTGGTATTGGTTTGGGTTCTGAGATTTTCGGTGATATGAATTGGTTTTCCAGTGGTAGTTGTAATTGCACTCTTATTGTGCGTTTATCGGTTTTGGTTATTCCTATACATATTTGATTATGCGAGTTTATAGGGTATAAAAAGAGGATTATGGATAAAATATTTTGGAGAAGGGTTTTGGGTGAAGATAAAGAGTGAAAGAGATATAGAGATAGGGAGTGAAATGGGATCCATTGTTTAAATAAGTGATTTGTTTGGTGTTCCTTCACGGGTTCTTCCATTTCATAACTGAGAAACAACACTGACTGGTGCTGGTTTATGATGTTTTTAGCATAGAAATAGAAAATGGATTTAGAAAAGTCACATTGAGCGGGAAAAGATGCAATACCTCTGGTTGAGGATTTTTTGTTTTGTTTTGTTTGAGTAGCACAGTTACATATTTTATTTTCCTAGCATACTCCTCCATATTTGCTTGCATAGCACAGTTTTTATTTTTACTGTCAGAATTTGTTATTCGGATAGTCAAATTCTGACCTTCAATATTTGGTTAATGGTGGCCGGAATATTACTAGAATTCGTAAATCAATGTATTACTGTTATTTAATAATTTAAGTTAATTATTATTTTATTGTTCAAAAGTTTAATATTTAGTAGGATCAGTGTATTAATATATTTTGATTGTATTAAGTTATGTGGTTAAATTTTTTGGTATGGTTTTATTTTTTTTATTTGTGTGATTTGTTTGATTCTTTAATAATTTAATTTTTTGAAAATTATTAATAAGAACGATTTTATAAAATTATATTTTGGAATTATTATTTAAATATTGAAAATGTTAGTTGTTAATAGATATGTAGAAAAAAAAAGTAAAGGAATTACTTATACCTAGTTGTAAAGTAGTTTTAGTATATATGTGTTCATGTCCATATTTACAATTTCAACATCTAGTTGTCATTGTTGATGGTACAGTGAATATTTGACCCTATAAATAGGTTGTTCGAACAATTTAATCAACTTAGTGACACATTACTGAAATCAGTCATGACATCTAGAACGTTAAATGTGTTGGTATATTTTAATGGGCACTATGTTCACATAAGAAAACTAACTACTCTGAAACATACATTAACTCTCAAATGGTTTGGTGACCATAACAAATATAATGACTATCCTCGAAGTGAAACAAGTAATCATCAACCAATTCAACGTGTCAACACTAAAACAAAAAAAAAAAAGTTATAGAAGTTCATGTTGATATAATGACATTTATTACAACAATTTATCGAAAAACAACTCTTATGAACTTTGTTATAATTTGTTTAATAACTTTAATTTGTCACTAAACTTATATATTGAGAATGATGTACTTTGATCACTAAACTTATATATTGAGAATAATGTACTTTGATCACTAAACTTATATATTGAGAATAATGTACTTTGATCACTAAACTTATATATTGAGAATGATGTACTTTGATTTCCAAAAATGTCATGCACTTTATGTTATGATTCTTGTTCTCATATGTAACATGTATCTAATTTCATTTAATATTTCACACCACTTATCTTTTACCATTTATTTAATCTAATGTGCAAGTTACATGATCACCTAAGTGGCTGTATCAATTACATGATCATCTAAGGTAATGTGCAAGTCACATGATCACCTAAACTAATCTCGAAGCCATGGTGACTTAACTTTTCGCCCACCAATTTCAAAACACAAATATTGAAATTTTTTCTTTCCTACCACTTTGCAAAAATTCAATCATCGACCAATCTTCTTCTACCTCAACTTCAAATGGCTCCTTTCATATATGCGTGCATCTAAGACAATAGTGACATGATTACTATCATGAAAGCGGTGTTTTGTTTAGGTTTGTCAACAAAATCATAATTTGCATAGAGGTTTTCCATTGTCGTAGTTAATTTAAGCTACTGCAGAAGGCGAAGAGAGAAACAACCCATCCACCTCCACTTTCAATCCTCTAATTTAGATGTTCAACACAGATTTTTGGTAGATACGTGACTTTCACAACGACTCATATTCAAGATGATGATGACTTGGAAGAAGCCATCAACATCATAAAGGCCAACCCAAGATGCCTAGCAATTTGCTCGACCTACACCACATGTTTTTCATCTTCCTAACCCAATTATTTACTCTTTCTTACGAATATCAACTACCCTCACAAACCCAACGCATGTTTCAATCATTTGACCTTAAAACCACATATATAGAGGATGGAAAAATGACATATAATCATACACCAAACTCTTAATTAGTCCATTGACCTCACAACTTTTCCAATATTTTGCACACGACAACATAAAACCCTTGTCCCCTCCTGTTGTACCAAAAAGTGAAACATAAGGCTTACCTTCATTGTTATTAGACCCATCTAGTAAGGATGAGGATGAAATCCTAAGCCAATATACAAAATGATGCTGAAGAAAACTTAGAACCCTCTAATACAACAACAACAACCTCATATATCTCTTCCATACAATATGTCCCAACACTTGCAGTCTTATCAAGAATTTCCCCAACATCTACACTAAGAATATCCTCATGTATATGACCACCATTTGATTTTTCATGAGAAATTCGAGCATACACCTAATACATTGACCTAGGGAATGAGATTCCAACCAAAGGAACAAGTTATAAATGCTCTAAACACATTTCACATCACAAACCATTGCACATACAAAATCACAATCTCCAACACAACAAGGTTGATGGTGCAATGTGTCCACCAGTAGTGTCTATGGAAGTGTCAAGTCATCTTTCGTATAAGAGATCATGTATGAGAAATAAGAAGAATTAAAGGTGCTCATACATGTGCCACACAACTCATTACAAAAGATCATAACAAGCTGGGATCACAAATCATTTCTCAACACATTTTTGAGATGGTCAAATATGATTCATTCACACCAATTGCAACAATCATTGCTTCCATCGAGACCTTCAATGGGCTATACTACATTGTACACAAAGGCTTGCTTGACGAATTAACAAACAATTGAACATGTGTATGAAACCTGAGAAGAATCATTCAACAAATTGTCATGGCAATTTCAAGCAATGCAAACTTTTGTTCCTAGGTTTGTGTACAAACTCAAAACTTTCAAAAGACTTTTTTGGACCTTCTAACCATGTGTTAATGGATTTTCCCGTTGCAAATCATTGGTGCAAGTGGACACGAAAAGTTCACGAGCACTTTTCTAGTGATTGTAACACAAGATAGGAGAAACAACATACTCCTTATTGCTTTTTCTATAGTTGAGGCTGAAACAACAAAAATTTATTTATTTATTCCTAAAAAACATTAGAAGACATGTTACACTTCAACAAAACATGTGCTCAATTTTGGATCGCAATAGCTCCATAAGTGTATCATTCAATAGACCAATGAGTGACTAGACTTAAGGAAATTGTATGTATGTGCATTGCATTCGACACATTACACAAAATTTCACTTGAAAGCTTAGGAATATAACTTTGAAGAAAGACCTTGTCAATATGGGTAAGCATTTAAATTTATACAATTTTATTCAATTATATGACATGTTCATTATTCTTTGTCAAATTTAATCAGTAATATTTTTTTAATTATATTTGCATCATACTTGATGATTAAGCCACAATTTAACTATTACTACAATATTTAGGGAAGCCAATATGGAAGTAGTAGTTTGGATTAGCCAAATTACAAGACAACAGTAGACACTTGCATATGATCAAGTTAGGATATGGGTGACCTAACAACTAATTTGGTTCAAGCAATCAAGCAATCAACTGAGTCCTCAAGAAGACAATAAATTTACTAATCTCCTCAATAGTATTGACCACACACACCAAATGCAATTCTTTTTTTCACAAAAAGAGAAAAACACATAAATGTAATGTTAAGTGTTGGGCATGTCTATTATGAAAATACCACCAAGGTCTATCATGATTTTAATTCAAAATCAGACACCTACAAGGTGGTTCAATTAGATAGAAATACAATAAGATTCAAAGTGGAGGAGATTGTAAACCCAAGAGAATATGTACTCTAGAAAATTTTATCTTCAGGTTAGATGAACAGTGGTGTGATAGTGGGAAGTTTCAAAAAATTCTTTTATCGTGTTCACATATCTTAGTAGCTTACAAACACTTGCTTGAACGAACGCTCATATAAGGAAATTTAGCTTAAGGAGATAGGACAAGTGCCAGGTGTGAGACCAAACACTTGCTTAGGGTGAATATTTGGTGTAAGACCGGGTGCTACTAACGGATACAAAAGAAACTGGATTATTATGCCAAGATACTATTGAAGTAGTATTTAAGAATAACTAAAATATTTCACAGCAGGATATCAAGAGAGAACTATGCTTGGTCGAAGGCTCAAGCACAGAAGTTCGAAGTGTAGACGCTTGTCCTCAACTAGGATTCTTCCCAAATGAAAGAATCCACTACTAACCAAATTCACTATAAAACCGAACGGTCAAGGATCGTTCAGTAACAAACGTACACTTTTAGGGGAAATTTCTTACCAGAATCAATATTATTCAAATTCAGTTCTTAACATATAGTTCACATCTTTCTACATTCATACCATAAACAATTTTTCATATCTCATACCATCGAATCATAGAATTTTCATACATTTCATGCATCATAACATAACACAATCATTTTTCATATCCAATCAAGTCAACGAACGTTCATGCAACACATAGTCATATAAATTAAATTAATAAGCTTCCCTTACCTCTAGTGTGAACGAGCGTACAAGATATAAGATGCGGTTTGTTTGACTAGAATTCTTCTACCCTCAACGTTCAATCAACTCTTTAAACCAAAACAAACGACAGACAAACTGGTTCAGAATGATACTATGAGCTCATGCAACCAGGAGTTGGTTTGCATGTGCCAGGAAACGAACGACTAAAGGCGAGAAAACTTACCAGTTCAGAACTCGGAACTGTTCGGTTCAGAATGAAGCTTAAGACGCTGGAAACGCTTCTACGGTGCCTAAATGGTGATCGGAGAAAAGAAAGGGTAAGATTTCTTAGAGAGAATGGAGAGTTTTCTAGTGAGAAGGGGGAGAATTTGAAAAGATCAGAGTTTGGAGGAGAAGATGCATGCAGAGAGTGGGACGTGATTTTCTAAAAACTCATTTTTGCTTAAGACGAACGTTCGCTCATCTGCTGACACCTGCATTCCACTATCTGATTTTCGAATCCTCGTTGCTTGACACCTAGCGTCCGTTCAGAGGGGTTTTGAGTGCGTTTTAATGATCGTGACAGGAGGGATTCTGGGTGCGTTTAACGAGATCTGACATAATACAATTAAATTATTAACAATTTAATATTAGATATATTGTTTTACATATTAAAAATTTTATTTCCATTTTTTTAATAATAAAGCACTACTTATTTATTAACAGTAATTTCTAATTTCATAATTTTTACTACAGTTTCTACTTACATTTCACAATTTTTTATTCTTTTTTTTTATATAATTTCTATCTTTTAACTCTGGTTTTAGTTATTTCATATTCAAATTCTATTAAATATACTTATACATTTATTTTTTAGTTTTTTATATTTGAATTCTATTAATTATACTTATACATTTATTTTTTGTTTCTTTCATATTTGAATTTTATTAAATATTTATATATTTAGTTTTTATTTCTTTCGTATTTAAATTCTATTCAATATACTTATACATTTATTTTTACTTTTTTCATATTTAAATTTTTATTTGTTTCATATACTTATGTATTTTTCATTTCTTAATTTTTATTTCCATTTCCTATTATCTGATAAATAAAAATTAAAAAATTATTTAAAAAGTATAACTTAACAAAATTCAAGCATAAATAAATATTTCCTCGTTAAGAAAGATATAATTTCTTTCTTTCCTTTTCTTTTATTTTAATAAAAATTAAAGAACCAACTCATTGATTCAGTTTTTCGGGAATGGTATACCATTACCCAAAGTGAAGGTTAGAATTCGACTTTCTGATAATCAAATTTTGATCTAAATTGAAAACTGTACATTTAAATATAGAAAACAATATAAAAAAAAATGAAACTGTGGTAATAAATAAAAAATCCAGGTTGAGTGAAACAACTCCCATGTCAGTTTGTAATGTTTTGTTCTGAATTTCAACATTTTAAAATACCGCTTTGTTTACTCCTATATTCTAGTTGTAATTGAGGCCAATGTTAATTACTGAATAGATAATTTTGAACTGCTTTAACATACGTAAGAAGAAAGAAATATAATAATTTTAAATAAAAAATAAATATGTATATGTAAAAGGTAAATGATAGTAATGAAATCAATTTTTGAAATATAAATTATAAAACATGCATTTGTTTTAATAAAATAACATTATTGTGATATTAAAAATATAATTAATATTTTATTAAATAAATTAACCGATACATTTATAGAAAGGTTCCACCTAAATTTAAGACTAAAAATGATTTAATTTAACTAAGATTATAATATTTTATATTTATTACTAGTAAAAACACATATATTTATTATCTTTTCTGTATACAAAATAATTTTCCTATTTTATCTTTTATGACATTTTAAAATGATAACATTTTGACCTTAATATCTTCTATTACATGTTTAAAGAAAAAAAGAGAAGAAAAAGTAATGGATATAAGCTGCCTCATTCACCATTGCCTGCATTTTCTGGTAGAAGAAGTTGGTAATAAGTGTGTATTTTGAATTTAGGTTAAAAAATTTATGAATTTAATTCAATGGGCGTTGAAAAATATAGTTTATTATAATTTATAATTTAATTGGAGTTTGAGTTAAATTGTGCTTATAACATGAAAAAAAGACATAAAATGCATAATATTCAATAGAAACTGAAAATTAGTGGAGTAAAAAATTATAGCACGAACAATTGTGACGGTTGGAACAGCAATGATGTCGTGACCTGAGGAGAGAACCACCGCGCACCACCACGCCAATTACCGGAATGACAACGACGTCACGAATTGCGGCAACAACGACGGCATGGCGAATAGAGAGAACGACAGTGCCTAACGAACAGAGAGAGCCATCCGCGAGGAGAGGGGGAAGACAAGAAGGAACCTAATCGCGGTGAGTTTTTATTTATTTCCATACACGAAACGACAATCAATGGTGTCGTTTCTGTTTTAAAAAAATGCCCCGCTGAACTCGCCAACTCGATTGAAAGCTTGTCATTTTGGCCGAGCTTACCGAGTTAATGACGAGCCTATCGATTTTGCTCCAAAAACGAGTCTGCTTACGACTCAACTCGGGAAACCGGTGTGTTAACGTAAACTCGTACGTTCTCACATGTTAACAGTGGAGCTTGCTAACCATGATTGTCATAGTGTTTTATTACTTCGTTTTTATGTTTGGTTCTAGGATTGGGGTTTAGGATTTTGTTCTTTGCTTCTTTCTTTTTCTGACTGCTTTTTGCTTCATTTTTTTCTAATCTTTTGGCTGGTTCTGTGTTATGATGGAGGCGATAATAAGAATATGGTGGTTGCATAATGAACTTTACAAGTTGTCTTTGAATGATTTTGTCTTTGCTCTGCAACCGCTTCGTACTGTGTCTTTTTAGAGTCTGACGATCTCAACTAAAATCAATAATGTAAAAGCTATTCAAGTTTAGTTTAAAGGTATTTGATCGATCTTTCATAAATATAAACTGTACTTCTGCTAATTGGTTTTTGGAAATATGACGAAAGTTTCAATTTATTTGGTTTTAAACTAAAATTCTTTTTTCCCTTCTCACATGCTCTTAGACAGAACAACCTTCCAAGTAGAGAATGCCGAAATTGTTCCTGATATAGACCCGGTATTTGACATCAAATTATTATGACACTTTACCTGGCTCAACTACAAAACTTTTCAATCCTACAAGGATACACCATAAACACCTTTTTTTCACTATGTGTAATGCAGTATGTTTTTAGTATTGTTTCTTTTTGTTGATTATTGGGTAATTGAACTTATGCTAGATGGTGCTCTATGGAATTGCAGACAGTAACGTTGGGAAGTAAGTTGGATTAGTGATGGTGATGTGTAATCGGTGGTTAGGAAGAACAAGGGATCGTTACTGTTACAACGGTGAGTTTCTGATCCGATGGATGACGAGTAGCAGGAGGGTCCAAGATAGGAGCAAGAAGAAGAGGGTTCACGACCTTGAAGTTGTAACTGAGAAATGGAAGATAGTCTCCAAAATCATTTACTTAATGGAGCTTTTGAAGCAAGAACCCGAAATGGTTATTCCTGTTCGCTCCCTAGAGAATCACCGCAGGCAAATCAACCTCCCTAGGCCCCACCGAATCTCTGATTTCCTCCGCAAAACCCCCAAACTCTTTGAACTCTACAAGGACCAAAAGGGGGTCCTATGGTGTGGCATGACCCCAAAAGCTGAGGACTTGATGGAACAACAACAAAGGGTCATCGAGGACCATGCTGACAAGGCTGCAGAATACGTTACAAGGTTTCTCATGATGTCAGTGGAGAAACGCCTTCCGTTGGAGAAGATTGCTCACTTTAGAAGAGATTTTGGGTTGTCCTTGGATTTTAGAGTCCATTGGGTGCACAAGTATCCTCAACATTTTAAGGTGGTGAAAACACTTGATGGGATTGAGTTTTTGGAGCTTGTGTCTTGGAATCCTGAATGGGCAATTACTGAGTTGGAGAAAAAGGCGGTGAGAGGAGCTGCTGGAAGTGGAAGTGAAAGTGAATTCCCTGGCATGCTTTCACTTCCATTCCCTTTGAAGTTTCCTTCAAATTATAAGAGGGTATATCGGTACTATGCTGAAAAGATTCAGCATTTTCAGGAGATGTCTTATTTGTCTCCCTATGCAGATGCCCGTGGACTTAAGGCTGGTTCTTTGGAGTTTGATAAAAGGGCTGTTGCTGTTATGCATGAATTGCTTAATTTCACTATTGAGAAGAGGTTGGTCACTGATCACCTTACTCACTTTCGTTGGGAGCTTGTGATGCCTCAGAAATTGATGAGGCTTCTATTGAAGCATTGTGGGATCTTCTATGTGTCAGAGAGGGGGAAGAGGTTTAGCGTGTTTTTGACTGAGGCTTATGAGGGTTCTGAGCTCATTGAGAAATGTCCCTTGGTGCTGTGGAAGGAGAAGGTTCTAGGGCTTGTGGGTTACAGAGGGAGGAAGAAGAAGTTGGAGGTTTCTAGTGAGGGGTCTGATGCGGAATGTTTTGATGATTTGGTTTCGGACCAGTGTGATTCTGAATTGGGGGAGTTGCATGTGAAGATTGATCAAACTGGTACCTTGGACTATGAGGATCCTTTACTTGGGGATGATCTTGAGATGGATGTTGGAGAGATTGCCCAAACTTATCGAAAATTTGAAAACTCATGAGGTCAGAGTGTGTTCCAATTTCAATAGAGATAGATAATTGTTTCATTTTTGAGGATTGTATTCCTTGATGTAAAATCAAACTCTTTGGAGCATGCAATTGTTTACCTTAATGCATAATATTTTGAGGGTTACTTTTGATTTTCATTGGAAGTAGATTTCAAATTGTCTGTTTGGGGTTGCTGATGTTTCATTTGGTCGAATTTGGTTCACGTTCTTGGAATTTGGTCAACCATTATTTTAGTAGTGCAATTTCAATCAACATGATAAGTTGACTTCCAGATTTAAAGTAAAAGCTGATGTGACATTATACAACACACCCACCTTATCATTCTACTGCTACATCAACTTTTGCATTAAATATTGGTTATAAGTTAACAGATAAACAAAAAATAGAAGATTAAAATTGTGAAAACCAAATTTGACAAAACAAAATATATCGGCAGTGGAGACTAAATTTGAGAAATGACTCAATAGGTAAGTATAAAGAGTGGTATTAAATATTTTCTTTAAAAAATCTGCAAAATAAGGTATTGATTATTAAGAAAATATTGGTGAACCTAGAGGGTGTATTTTATGGCATGAATATTTCACTTTATATTGTTGTTTTCCTCTAAAATATAGAGATTGATACAGTGTATTTATAGTTTGGTGCCTCAGGAGCTCAGCTACAGACCAAGTGTAATTTTCTACTGAATAGTGAGCGCTTATATGGGCAAGTTGGAAAGATAAAACAGACTGAAGAGATCTTCTTGGAGATGCTTGATGTGGAATGTGGTCAAGATCAAGTAGGGTGCATGATGCTATTTCATCTAATATATTTGTTATGTGTGCTGCAAGCTCAGTCTTTATTTGTTTACGTTGTTCTGTAGCTTTTTCTTGATGGAATTCATTTGTTAGCCATATTTAGAGTGTGTTTGGTGTGCCCTAGGTCCTTGGGCCAGTCTTGTGGGATCAGTTTTGCCGGTTTTGTTACGTGTGAGCAGCTTTGTGGTAATCTGCTAGCTATGCTATTATTTGAGAATTAGACTTTATTTTTAAGCTGTGTACGCATGGAATTGTGAAAAATCATATGAATATGTTGTTTTCAGAAAATGTGGAAGTGACAACCATTTTAACTTGTGGTTATTTACATATGGTAGATAATTTTGTGTAACTCTTTTCTAGGAAAATGTCTGTAGGCTGAGAATTTTATACAGAGTCTTAAAGAAAACTTGGAGCTTGACACCGCTGCTTACAATACCTTCATCAAAGTCATGCTTGAAGCAAATCAATATTAAGTATCTTGCATGAACAGGATAGATATAATGAAACAGGAGGTTTGCAGGCAAATTGAATTTTGCGTCCAGTATATTTTATTTAAAAAATTCCTCTGGTGTTGTTCCATCAGTTGAAACATCCAGCACAATGATAAGGTTATAGTTTTGATAGGTTATTTGTTATGTAATATCAATTTCATATCTATCTTTTGGTTACTGTTTTTAAGACAATGTTAAACTGATGATACAGTAGTGTCTATTAACAAGATCGAAAGTTGGATAGAGCAGTGGAGATAGTCAACAAAGCTAGCTCACTTGGTGTTTAGCTGGATGAAAAATCATACACGAATTTGAGTGGCTACTAGGGGAAAACTGATATTGTGTCTTTTTACCTTAACCTAGATGAACTGTTATAATTATAATTCAACATTGTATCCGGCTGGAATTCATATGCCAATTTTTCTTCATTAGTATTTGATATGAATGTATTTTTCGATATGACATGAGATTAGCACATCGATATTATCAAATCTGTATGATTATTAATTTGTTTTCTTTCTCATGCGCAGTTTTCCTAGAATTTTGCAATTGTAATAATTTTATTTTGTAGGTATGATGCTCGATGCTTCGGAGTCAGTGTAATGCAGGAAGAAGGTATAGAACCTCGAAAGGTGAATTTGATTTTGTTTTACCACATTTTCATCCCAAAATCTCCAGTTCTTGTCATTTTTTTATTTATTTCATGTTTATGATCTCTTTGCTCATTAACTTCTATACTGCTCTAAAGAAACTTCGGTTTTAGGATTATGTATAATTTATGTGAATTTTAGTCAGATCCTGGTAATGGTTATTTGTAGTTCATTGGTTCTGCATTATCATATTTCCTACATAGGACAAACATCAAATATTTTGCATTTCTGGCATCATTTAGTTTGTAATTGTTGAATAACGCTTTAGTACTAATTATTTGCCTTTGCTTGGGAATACAGGTCAGTTGCAATATCATGATCAACGTATAGGCCAATGCTCGAGTTCTTATCGAAACAGAAAATATCTAATTTGTAAACCTGGAGAAAACCTTACATGCTATACATAGGAAAGGCATTCCACCATCTTGTGTCCATTTTAATATTTTACTCCACGCTTTCACAAAAGCTAGGTTGATGAAGCCAAGAGGGTTTACGAGGAGCTATCAACTTTTGGTATAGTTCCTGACCTTGTATGTTATCGTACCATCCTGAAATGTGGATATGTGGAAAGAAGGAATGAACTATTTTGAAAGTATACGTGAGTTAACAAAAGGCGAAAGGTTCATCATGAGTAGAGCTGTCAAATGAGCCCCTTTAATAAGATTTGGCCCTAGCCCATGTGGGTTGGGGCCAAAAAAGCCCACAGGGCCAAAAAAACTCTTTATTAAAAAAGCCCACAGGGCTAAAAACCCCTAAAGCCCTATAGGCCAGGGCCAGCCCGTGGGCTTTCCTTTTTACAAAATTTAACGTCTAAAAACATAATATCATCATACAAGTAATCACAAATCATATGTATTTTTTATCCAGCTTTCATTTTATCTTTGTTAGTAATAACTTATAACCATAATTGATTCATGTATAATTATATTTTTTACCAATAAAATTAATTTTCTACTTCATAACTGTTTCTATATTAATTAGTTTAATAATAATGCTTTTATACAATTATTCCTTAATTTCCAAATTTTGTTTTGATAATTTTTCATCTTAATTTTGGTTTGTAAATTTGACGGTTCAGAGATATCCACATAAAATAGGTTTAAAAGTTAAAAAATTTAATTTAATATGTAAAATTTTGATGGACTAACGAATTTATTTATAGATGGTAATCTATTTTATCACTAGTTTAAATCAATATCATTCGATTAAGATTTGTGATCAAAATTACATTATTTTTAATTGGTGTAAAACATGTTAAAATTTTGACTTAATAACTTTTTAACAAAGTTATATAATTCTTTTAAAAAAAAATTAATATTTATTATTTACAAAGTTATATAATTTCCAAATTTAATAAAATTAATATTTATTATTTACAAAGTTATATAATTCTTTTAAAAAAAAATTTATGAAACGTATTATTTAGTCATTTACATCAATTTATATATTTTTATGTCTTTTTCATATATTTTATATTATATTCATTTGTCTTTTTTATTAGTTTCTTATTAAGAGACATTGATGTAATTTATTTATTATTATAATTTTTATAATTTTTATTTATTTTATATGTTAATAATTAAATACAATAATAATTTTAATTTTAGTATTATAAATTATAACATTATATTTATTTAAAAATATTGTATCTATTATTTAATTATTTTTTATTACAATCGGCTCAATTATGATAAATAATTCAATAAAAACGATCTTTGTTGGATAAAGATAAGTATGATTTTAAAATATTAATTTAATCTAAAAGGTTAGAAAAAAAAATATTATTTTATAACCACTAGGATTACATCTAGATCTTGTATACTAACATATATGATATTTATAAGAATTTTGCCTAACAAGGATTTTCACTAAAAAGTTAGTTCTTTTATTACGTGAAATTAATTTTAAACTTTACAAAGTTTGTGGTTTAATTTTTTAATGTATATATATCTATACAAAACATTCAACAAAAGAATTTTATATGACAAACTATAAAAAATAAAAATTTTACACCGATATTAAAAATTTATCCAATCAGTAGATTTGAATTTAAAATCTATCCATAATTAATATTTCAAATATTTATATAGATATTAGAATTCGATTATTGAAAAATCGAATTTTCAACTGTTACTTTTATAATTTATTTTTTGAAATATTTTTCATTTTCTTTTAAATAAAAATAATAATAAAAATTTTCTTTTTTAAGTTTCCAAAATAATAAAATTATATATTTAAAATATACTTATAATTAAAAAATCATTTTAAGTTTTAATAAAATCAATATTTATACATTTATATTTAATTAAAAAGATATTAAATATCATGTAAATTTTGAAAATTATTGAACTTGTAAAGTAAATAAAAGAAATAACTAAAAAAACACTAAAAGTGAATTAATTTAGTTTGGGGGCTAGCCCCATCCTAACCCTACCCCAGCCCACTTTATGTGGGGCTTTAGGGGTTGGGGCTTTTAAAAAGCCCCCTATTAAGGGGGTTAGAAAATTGGGGCTTGATTTTAGAAGGGGTTAGGGGCTAGGGGCTCAAATGACACCTCTAATCATGAGTGACGCTGCGCACTCTTAAAAATCTGCCGAAAACCAATGTAAAGTCAAAAGCTAAGGAAATATTAATTTCAACGAACAATGGGATGCCATTCCTTAAGAAACTTGAGGTTGGATTAGGAGAGTGAAAACTCCATGAGATACTTGTGTATTTGAGAAGAATTATGATGGTGGAACAAACTAATCAACCTGGCAATGGTTATGGTGGATGCTGCATGTATGCTGTGGATGGCACGATGATTGGGCTCGTGGCTCAGACATGGAGAATAATGTTATAATAGAATATGTGTTCATTATGTTAAACTCGGTTTGAATCCCTAAAATTAAGAATGAGAAAAATTAATTGAAGTGCATTGAATTACTAATTAATTGTATTATATTATACTAAAAAATTTTAACTGTTTAAATTAAAAATTGAATTGTACTATTTTATAGATTAGTTTTAAAAAACAAAACTTTTAAAGTTGTAGTTTAGTTAATTACTCATTGACTTGGTCAAATTGGGTTCGTTTTTTTTTAAGAGTCGACTTGGTTGAATTTGGGTTAAGATCTACTTAATCGAGTTTCAATAGTTGATGTTTAGGTCAAATTTTGGTTGGAGTTGACTCGGTTGAATTTCGATCGGAGTTGACTTGGTTGAATTTAATCGATTTTTTTTTGGAATTGACTTGATCGAGTTTTGGTCGTAGCAGTTTCGGTTTAATTTGACCAATTTTCTGTTGTGGTTATGGATGAATTCAGACAATTTTCAATTGGAGTTGACTTAGCTGAATTCGGTCGAATTTTGATCTGGATTAACCAATCGAGTTTGGACTGTGAACTTATTGGTCAAAAAAAGTTGAATTTTAGTCTGAGTTGTTTAAAAATTATTCATTCATTGTCTGTTTTAACTTTTGGTTTGACTCAGCTCGTGTCAACCTTACTAATAGAAAATGTTGAATTTCACTATGAACAACTTACCACAACTTATAAAGTTGACATCCCAAAACATTTACTATTCCATATTAATATTATTCATATTAATATCTATGATTATTCCATATTAACATTTCATCAATAAACTTATTGGCTGCAAATTTTTTTTCTCACAATTACATTTTTCATTTTCTCAGATAAGAGGTGCAATTAGAAGGTTCAAAATAAATTATTTGATATTTTCAAGAAAAAGGAAAACTGATTTCATTTTAGTTTATGTCAATTAATTAATTACAAATTTCAAAACTCTGATTGATGTTTGCACATTTAGTTGGCAATGGAATGTGCTTTTATATTAAAAGCCCTAATATGTTGTTTTTGTCCTAAACTCTTACTCAATGATTGAGAATTTTTATAGTTGTTTTTAAGAAATGTAAAGCAATGATTTTAAAGAATGTCTTAAAAGAGTTTTTTAAGTGTATTATGGTTACTTCTTTCCACGCCTCATAAAAGGAAAGAAAACAAAGTGCATTGGTTTGGTGATGAATGAAATAAAGGAGAGTGCATTGGCCTTCTTTGCATTAAAATTTACTCGAGCACATGCATGCAAACCACTTTGGCTTGCTAAAAGACGAGGTTGCTAAATTCTCTTCCTTTTGCTTCTTTAAATTAGTCATATTACACTGAAACGGCATAGAAAGGGTCGCATGTTATCTTCCACTCACAACCCCTTTAATATTTTCCTCATTCTTCAAGGGAACCAACTTCCAACCAAACCAAAACCTGTCCCTAGTTAGCTATAGAATCAAAACTGCCCAAGAATATTCCCTTCGTTTTTATTTCTATTTTATCTTTTCCAATTTCTTTTAATAAAAGTGGATTTAAGTTTAACTTATTTAAAACTAAATATTTGTGGATAGTCTAATAACGGTATGATAAGTTATATAATTTTTTGTTAGGATAACTCTGATACTATATTAAAAAATGAGTGTTATGATTGTCTTACTTATAAATTACAAATTGATTTTATCTCTATTTGATATGTATTTTGATTTTAAGTTCGTTGAGATAACCTTGTTAGGGTTAGTTACCGCATTCGAGATATTATTTACTTTGAAGTTTGATACTTTTGTCATGATATTGTATATTTTGGAGTATAAAATTTCTCTCATGGTTTTGTTTTTAAAAGACACTTCAAATGGTTGAAAGAGGAAAGTTACATTGTACTTGACCATGACTCTTAAGTGATGAAAACCCAAATGTGAGCCTAAGTTACATGTCGTGTAAAAGTAAGAAAGTTGAACACCATCTAACGAAAAAATTTCATAAATCATTGTCATAAGATTTTTAGTTGAAGGTGATATCAAACTCTTATATGGGTTGATCTCATGTTTCATTGATGTTATATCTTCCTAGTGATCTTACATCGCAAGATCCCTCAATGATATTAGAGCTGATGAATTAACTCAAACAAATTTTTGTATAGAAAGTCTTCCTGATAGTGAGATAGTCATGCATGTCCCATGAAGATGAATAACAATGCAATAAGGGATACCGTAATGTGGACGGAAGTCATAAGAAATCTCTCATTTAGATTTTTTTTCCATGCTTCACGTAAAAACTATGGAAAGATTGGTGTACACTATGCTGTATATAACGACATCCATCAATATTTATATACTTTACCACATCAACTATAGCTAGTGAAATAGTAGACAAAGCAAATAAAATTCTTCAAGATACTTGGTATCTGCAATTAAAATCAACGAAAAGAGTAAAAACAAAGCAATCAATGAGCTTTGATAGCTATCTCCATCTTCCAAATTGCATTTGGAATTACTGTATGGTCGCGGATGGTACAGTGTTTTGTTTTGACAAAACTAAGTTAAAGTTGGTCATGATACAAAAGCTTTTGATATTCCACAAATAACCTAATAGCTAGTAAAACTTTATGTATTATGTATTTGTTTGTATTATAAATCTTTCTCTTTAGTTATGTTGGATAATTCATATATATAAATGGAGTCTAATCTATAACACAAACCCTTTTGACAAAGAGAATAAATTGATCACCAAATTGTGACAAATTCATTGTGTAATGCGACAACGATGAGACTAGTGGATTTTTTTTTTTATTTGTGCTTGTGGCTACGTTGAAATTGGTGATTGTTGTAGGCTTTGATGAACGACGTGGGTGCATTAGGGTGGGAGAGGAAAAGAAGAAATTCATAGCCACAAGAAGAATGGCTATATATGTGGCAATAATTTTCCACGTACTAAACCCTAATTAGTCCATCTTGACGATACTAATTAATTAAATTTTGTTTTGTTGGTAGAAAAATTAATAACATTATTCATGGAGGAACCTTTCTTTCACTTCCTTTTGCACCTTCCATGCATGTGCGTGTCCAAAATGACTTCGGCGCAGTGCCTCTGTCTGGTAACTTTCTAATCCAATTCGTTGCATATGCGTTTTTGGTTGATCCTTCGTCATTAAGCTAAAGCAAAATTTTCATGAGGACCCCATTAATTATTTTACCATAACCAAAAGCATATATATATAAAAATAAAAATACACAAAGAAACAAAAGATGGGTCATTATTCATCCTCAAATCAATCCCCACCACCACACTGTTTACCCTTTTAAAGTTTCCATGCAATTCAACACTTCATCTCAAACTTTGAAACCCACTTCATTCATTAATTAACAAAATGCGTTTTTTAATTTCTTAAGATGGGTCAAACTTAGTTTTAATTAGTTTATGTATTAATTTCTTATCTTATCATTCGTTATGTTGTCCAAAAACTAATCCACTACACGAAATTAAGAATTAACACTCTCTCAAAAGCAACAATATGTTATCTTTCTACTGCGCATCACGGAAGAATATCCTCACCACTTACTAGGAGATACATTTTTTTATAGATTCCTCATCAATCGTAAAACAAAAACCAAATACGTAAAAGATGGAAAAAAATTCAATTTATATAAAATATATATTTGTTTCCTCGTTCTTATTCTTGAAGTCATATACAAAATCATTAATCGTGTTAATCATTGGAATCATCAAAAATCATAATACAATATTAGGTATTCAAGGGAATATATAGTAATGAAAACCATCAATTGTTGAACTGTTGACAGAGATTTAATAAATCTCTCTTTCACATTAGCTTTAACTTAAATATGATTATCAGATTATAGTGGAAAGGAGATCGTTTAAAGAAAAGGTTAAATTAAATATAATAACTAATTTTTTTGTGTGGGTGTGTAAAAGAAGTAATTTTTAAAGTGTAAAAACGAAAATACCTATAATATGCGTTACCCTACTTTTTCTTTTCTTTGGGGGAAAATGCGCACATAGCTTTATGGCCCCACATGTTGGAACGTTTTGCAGCCTTTTTCCTCCTTAAATACCCAGCCCCTAAGCTTCACTTCTTCCCTTTTCCCCTTCTTTCCTCTCTCCGGTTCGTTTTTTCCGACACAACCGGTTCACTCCTCTCCTTCTTCTTCTCGCGTTGCAACTACCAACGACAATGTTCTTCCACGAAGAAGCCCAACCGGTTCTCGAAATCATGTTCACGCCGACCGAAATAGAGGAGCTATTCTCCCTCGTTAACGAACCGCTCAGCCCGGGGTCCGGTTCTCAGGAATCGAACCGGGTGGTCCGGTCCACGCACGAGAGAAAGCTCCGGCGAATGCAGTCGAACCGGGAGTCAGCCCAGCGGTCCCGGTGGAGAAAGAAGCGGCATTTAGAGAACCTCACGAACCAAGCGAACCGGCTCAGAATGGAAAACCGAGAACTAAAAAACCGGTTATGCTTAACCATGCACCAGAATCTTCTTCTCTCCTTGGAGAATGAACGTCTTAGATCCGAATCCGTGACCCTTATGGCTACACTCTCAAATCTTTATCAAATTTTAGCCACCATGATTTCACAACAGTAGCAGTGTCACTCGTAAACTAAAATGTAACAACAACATGAACAAAATTAGACTGTGTCATTATGTGTATATGAATATCATCACATTGAGTAGTACGTACGACGTCGTTTAGCATCTCACTGTATAATAAATTAAGCTCTTCTTCCTAATATACTATATACCCCCACCACAAATTTGTGTTGGGTGCATGTGTTAAAGTCAGAAATGTTAAGCTTTTCTAATTTCGTCAACTTTTATATTTTCTTTTATTGCACTATGGAATTATTATATCCATATATACACACACATGCATGTGGTAGTTTCGAGAAACCCCACGTTGTTGGAAGAGGAACGTAGAGAGATTTTGAGGGTCTCTCTACTTTTTGGTGTCGTTGCCACTTTGTTTTGTCTTAGGTATAGCTTTTGTAATTACATTGTAAGAGATTGATTAGTGTCTAAATTAAGGAGAATGGTGAGTGACAATTATTTAAGTCTTTATGATGGGAATCTTCAAGAAATATATAAATATATATATATATATATATATATATATATATATATATATATATATATATATATATATATATATGTTAAATGTATGTGTGTGCATGTATGTGATGTAAATATAAGGTATAGTTATGGGTCAATGATGGAATTAATGTTTTATATAACGTTGTTTCTTCTTTTTGTGTCTTTTGGATGTGGATAATCGTCAAGTGGTGTTTTGAATCGTTGATTTGACTATGACTTGAAGTGGACAAAGATATTTGGTTCATCATGCCTTCTGCCCTGTCCAAAAGGAAATTATTGATAAGCTCTCCGTTTGGTAATGTTGATACCTTATGAATTATTATGAGAAAAATAAAATAAAATAAAATAAAATAAAATATTATATGAGAAAAAGGGAAGAGAAAATAAAGAAAGTTGCCATAGAAAAAGTTATTAAAGAAGAAAAAGAGAGGTGTGGCCAAAATTTTAGCAATGAGGTCATAGAGGACCCCCCACATGTGAACAACCCTGTTAATCATAAGGGATGGAATTACTTTACTTTCTTTTTCTGAAAATAATAATAATAATAATCTCGTATTAATCCATGTTTATTGATTTAAAACTTGTGTTTTAAGTGGTTACATATTTGGATTGTTCTAATGAAAATTTATATTTTAATCCATGCACTTTAAAAATGAGTTTGTCAAATTAAAAGATAAGAGTGTTGAATAATGTAAATAGAAACTTTAACTGTTTTCTGATTTTTAAATAAATGTTTAGATCACTTTTTTAAACTAATCTGTAAACATTATTTCGTATATATATATATATTTATATATATAAACTTGTTGAATAAGATAATTTTAACTTATAAAAAAGATATTCTAAAAAAGTATTTATAGTTATAGAAAATGCCGTTAAAATGTGCTCTTAATTTTATTTTTTTAACCAAGAAAAACGAATGTATCAATTAAGATGAATTATTTACTGCAAGAGTGTACGGATAATAATAATAATTGAAATTAATTTTAACAATTTAAAAAAAATTATAAATGTTTATGTTAAACACCATTATAATAATTTATTTTCGGATCATAATATTTTAACAATTTTTTTTAACATTTTTTATAATATATGTGTTATTATTTCATTAGTCCGTATATTTGAACCAATTACAAGGTAAAAAAATTATAAAAAAGTGATTCAAAACAAATTTTCCTTTTCGTACAGTGAAGACAAACATACAAACGTTGAGTTTTTGAACGTTCCCAAAAGAAATTCCCTTTCAATTAGTTTCCTGTATATACTCCAGATATATTAACAATATAAAATCTAATGCATAACTTTGTATGTGTGTGTATATTGATTATTGAGAGAACCATTTGATTATTTTTTGGTTTAAAGACATCAACTTTTTATTCAATTAATAGTGGACAATTGAGATTGATTTTGACGGTCAAAATTGATTGAAAATGATAGTCATTCTTAATGATAGTCATTATCTTCTTAACAGAGTGATCAGCTAGTGATCTATGTATAGTTCAACTTCTTTCCATCTAAAAACATAAGAAAATCTCATGCAATATCTTTACTATAAAGTAAAACTCGTATACTTTCACAAATGAATAAACGAGTCTAATTAAATAAAGTTGATGTATATATAATATAATTGGTTTCACATATATTTCTCACAAAATATCATATTTCTCTTATACAAATAATAAAACTTGGATCAATACATTAAGTCGTTGACATAAAGAATCTGTAGATGGAACCAAAAGTTGCATTTGTTCAATGTTTTCTAAAGTTAACTTTTCTAAAATTCAGTGAGAAAAAAAGTAAATTCACATCCTCAAAAAGAAGAGGTGGGACAGATAAACATATATCCTACCTAAATGAGTTAGGATATGAGAGATTAGACATATGGGTCAATTTTAGTGTAAAGAAGTTATATTATACCGTCTTTTACTTTTTAATTTTATTTTGTACATATTATTTTATAAATTATTTCTATCTAATATATTTATTGTTGTCGATAAAAAGGATATTTAAGATGTAATATATTACATGCTAACTAATTTTCTATTGTTTATAACTTAAAACGGAAGAACTTTAATAATACAAGTGTTAAATAAAAAATAGTTAAATTTAAAATAAAAATATTCAAATAAAAAAATAATTAAATTTAAAAAACAATTACTTAAATGCAGTGAAATAATTATATTAATTTTAAAAAAATATTTAAAAGAATATAAATGGAACAAATGAAAACATCAAGAAAGATAATCTCCTATAATATATAGATAATAAAAGAAAAAATACTGTTATTATTATTATTAATATTATTGTATTAATTAAAAATGGAAACAAATTAAAACATATAAATAAAATTAATTTTTATTTTACTAATTAATTTTGTAAAAATATATTAAATTTAAACTAGCATGTTAATATAATAAGAGAGAATAATATTAAATAAATGAAGAAAAACTATACACATCAATTTATTCCACTGTAGACTTTGATGAAAGATACTTGCCACACCTTCTAAAGTATGATACAGATATATCCTCCATGATCAGTGTTACATTCTACGAATTTCATCCACAAATCCACCCATTCAACCTTATCATGCGTCATGCCAGCTTTTAGGTTTTCATATTTTAGTATCACACTGAATTTGCAATATCTTTGAACAACTAACATGATCTTTTATACTAAATTTAGTTTTCTTTTATTTATTTTTTCAGACAAAGATAAATATTACTACAACAAAAAAAAAAGTATATGTATATTATAGTGCTTTAACCCTTACGTACTCACCAACTTGCATCATACGATCAATTTCAAAAAGAGCAGTAACATCATTAATTAAAGTTGAGAAACTAAGACATAAACTTTATGATGTCTTTTGATCATTTCTCGGATATTTCATTCTTTATTAGTATTTATCTAATAACAAATCAATCACATTGATAGATTTGTATGTAGACCGTAATTCATTATTTCAAAGATTTTCACTCAAACGTGTATAAAAAAATTCTTACATTTCTAATTTTATTAAAGATATAAGTTATCTTATTATAAGGATAGGATTTTCCTTTGCCAACAAATATTAATATGGCACATTATAATTCTTCCCATTTTTCTACTTATATTCTTTTTTGTTCATTTAAACATTAAAGTAACTTTATAACTACAGCTGTCGTCTACATTACTTTTAAGAAGAGAGTTTCAAAGAGAATAGGAGCATTTAAAGATCTTGATAGGTTAAGAATTAGACAAATGACATTGATGTGTTCTATGCATCAAAAAAATAATTAATTTTACTTTGAAATTTTAAACATGAATTGTTTAATAAAAAAATAAAACATGAAAGAAAATATTTTAAGAAGAGTTCTTCAAACCAAATTTTTATTTATTAAGCATTTCTTAATTCATGTTTAACAACCTTAAACATAAAAAAATAGAAGAAAAAAAGTTCTAATAGACTTATATTTTGCATTTGCATCAATTTGCTTAAATTTATTTCTAAATTTCACTTAAAGTTTATTTTGTTATGATGAATTTTCTTATCATAATCATTCCTTACTCATATAGGAATTATACTAATGTTAGTTAAATATAACATATACATTACATCGTAAATAAAGAACAAATGACAAACACTTAATCAAATAAAATTATATAGAAGCCAATTTAGGATTTTTATAATATTAAGGATACATTCATCAACCACACAATTTATATGTAATATAATTTGTAAAATATAATGATTATTAGATCTGATTTTGCAACCAATCGATCTAATATACACTGATGTAACATGTCAAAGATATATCAAATCGATGTGCAACTGATATAATATATACTCATATTAGATCGATTATGGATCAACTAATCTAATATCTTTAACCGAAAAGAAAAAGCATTTTTTAAAATGACCACATCTCATTTTAGAGGGAGACCATGTAAAGGTGCAAAGGAGATAACGACGAACCACTAAATATCATTGGTGAACCACCAAGGACCAACATCAACAAATCACCACTAGTGAACACCAATGAACCACCATGGAGAACATCGTACCCCAATCGCAAAGTATTGTGGACAATACACTTAGTTGACTAGGAGATTATGGGAACCAACAACTCACGTCTGTTAAAGTAATGACATTAAGATTTTGCTTCATTTATGGTGGAGATGGGAAAAGTACTAAGCGTCGAGAAGACAACTACAAAGAGAGCTTTCTCGACAACCAAAAACTTTAGGCATGAGAAAATGAGGGGAAAAAATATTTGTTGCATCGATTGCTAAAGAAGATCATTGAAGTGTTGCAATGATAGGGCACGACAATGAATGGTTTGGAAAAGACAATAGTTTCGTTAATTTTTTGTAGAAAAGGAAAGAAGAAACATTGGAGGCAGAAGAGATAAGTTGAAATACGAGAAGTGGAAATAGTTTTCACACACACAACCCTTTCATATACACCACATAGCAACCATACAAACAACCATTTCATATAAGCAATATCATGAAGGGGTGCCCAATGCTTTTATAAATTATTCACAAGGTTTTTCTGAAGTAAGTTATTTATAATGTAACTTTTTTCATAAATATACTTCATTTTAAATAATCCATTTGTTTATAATAAGATGAAAAAAATGTGCTCATGTATTGTATGGTGTTTTGAGTCTTAAGTCATTCAAAATAAAAATTGTTAATACAAAATATTATAAATACAAAATTTGTATCATTATAAGAACTGTAAAAAAATTAGCCTTTTTTTTAGAATTATTCAATCAACTAACATGAATCTATAATTTGTCTTCGTTACTTATTTGGTACTTAACATAAGAATTGACCTTTTTATGTTTCCAAACACATACTCACATTAAGAAAGTCATTGAAGTTCGTCTATATGCTGACAATGACATGTAAGACTTTTTTCTTTACTAGCTAAGTGTTGAGAATTTCAATATTTTGCTGTACAAAAAAATATGTAAAACATTAATCAATTCATTATAGATGTAGGTTAATAGGCAAATTAACTACTATGTTATATACTTCAATATCTTGCTATATAAGGTTCTTATATTTGTCTTTTTAACCTCATCTCATACAATAATTGACAATAGAAAGATGTTAAAAACTTAATTCCTAAACTTAGTAGAATTTAGATATGATAACTTAGACAAACTTATATCTACATCAACTTACATTCTCTCCTTAACAATCCAAGTCAAGTACCGTATCTAAAAATAACAACCTAAACTACAACTTTGTCTATATTTATTTTAAAATATAGAAAAAGTTAAGAAATAAAAAACGTTGAAATTACAAATTGTAAAGAGAAATGAAGAAGAAAAAGCAATGTGAAAATATAACTTTAAAATTTCAATCACATCTCCTAGAATCCGATATAAATATTGTTGCTTTATATTAAAAAATAACCACAACACATTTTCTAAGTGAGATATTATTTGGTTAGACGTTAAATTAGTAACTTAAATGTCTCATTTTTTTTTCTTGGTGTAAAGATTCTTAAATAAGTAATTTAATACTTTAAATTTTCTAGAATAATATTTATAGTTTTGAATATGCTATTGTGATAGAAAACTTAATATCTATTACATATATGATGGAACTTTTATTGATGGCACAAAAATAACTATAGAAATTCATCAAGAATGAGAAAGTATTTTGTATGCATTAGAAATTATTAGATTATTTAGTCTTCAATTTTGACTCAATTAAAATAGACTTAAGTAGAATTTGTTTAACTTTAGTATTTACTCTAGCTAAAAATTTACATATTAGGTATCACTATGATAACCATGATTCTTGACATCCCATCTAAACTTTTCTTAGTGTTCATCAATCATAGGCTATCATATAAAAAATTACTAACTTTAATATTTATTGTTTTAATGAAAATCTATAATTAATTGAGCTCATAAATATATGTATAAGATTCTATATTTTACAAATACGTATAACATTCTATCTTTGTAAATTTTCTCAAGAGACATATGAAAATGAAACCAACTTAAAAAAACACATGTTACATTATTTTGATCTTAATCATACTTTACATTTGTTATGATGTAGGAAAGTCACGTGCTGTTGCTTTCTATTAAAACTAAACAAATACTATATATTGATTATACATATATTCAATATGTCATATCCAGTTTTTACGTTAATAAAATTTATCTCAATATATAACACATTTGATATAGATTATGAAAAATAATTTATGTAAAAAGTATATGTTTTACGTTAGGAAAATTATAAATAAGTTCATTTAAGTAATTAAGTTTTAAGTTTATCTCATAAATTTGAATATTTTGAATTGAATTTCAATTAAATTCTTTTGATTTATTGAAGATGCAAAAGTTTTATATTTTTCAATTGGTCTTTATGATTTAATTTGCCTATTAATTGAGTGATGTCGTTATTATCTTAGTCATTATCTTGCTTAATTGTATTTATAAGAAATGTAAATTTTTGTAAATAATATAAAATGATATTAGAATTTATATAAAATAATAAATGACTTTTAATACTTTCATTGAATATACGCTACATGCACATGATAGTGACTCTGCCACTACAAGTGATGTAAAAATTATATAAATGACTTTTTATTATCTAACACGTTATCAATAATAACAATTAAAACCATTCATTATTTTACATCAATTAGAATATCGTTTTTATATTAATCATATAACATCACATTTATTAACACGCAAAAATAAGAAAATAAAATAAAAAGATAAAATAACATTTATATCACTTACTTTAACCTTAAGCCGTGGATATAAGATAACTAAGTTGAAAAATATGATTTTTTAATATTTAATAAATAAAAAGTATAATAAAAACTGAATTGAAAATACTTATAAACTTGAAACTTAATTATTTCTTCTAAAACTAGTAATGGCACTCAAAAATAAAATTACAGAATACGCTAGTACAAATAATGTTTTAAATATAAATGTGAGATTAATAGTAAGACTAATTGAAGTAGACTTTTTTTAAATTTTAGTAATTGTATTATTCGCAAAAAGTAGCTTAAAAACTAATTAAAGTTTCTGGATGTCTAACAATGGCAGAACGATGTGATTAATTAAACTTTTTTTTTTAAATTACTCTTAAAATAAATTAATCTATCTTTTATTTATTGTTGTTTCATAATATCAATCATTGATTTGGATAATAAAGATGGACATGCATATTGAAGTCAAGTCCCCTTAACAAAGTTACAATCACTTTTTGATGATTGGTCGGTGTTTATCCAAATGCAAAGAATCGATTTGGAATTCAGATTTGTAGCCCCCATGAAATCCACAAAGAATCACTCTCGTGAAATTAAAAAATTAAGAAAAACTTTAAAGAAACATTCATACAAGACTATGTAATTAGTGACGGTTTAAGAATATTATTATCTTACTAATTGACATGTGATTTTTTTCTTCCATTTTGATGTTTGTCTTCTACTTCTAATGTTTCAATTATTTATTCACAAGCAAGTTTTAAGAACTCAGCAATAATCGTCGTTTGGTTGGAAAGAGTAAATAAAGAGGTGTCATCTTTTGACCTAGAAACCAATAACTTTAGTTCTAAAAAAAGAACACATTCAACACTACGATATCTCATGTCCATCTATGACTTTGAATTATTGATTTGGGTGAATTTTCCTTCTTTCTAATGGATAAGAGAGAAAACTATTTACTATTTCAATGTTTTAGTCGGTTTATGTAAATGTATATGTTTTGAAAATATAAATTATTGGACATTCTTTTATGTGTGTGTGTGTATATATATATATATATATATATATATATATATATATATATATATATATATATATATATATATATATATATATATATATATATATATATATATATATATATATATATATGGGGTTTGCTAACGCGCGTACGCCTGTTTTTCAGTTGGTACATTTTAGCAATGTGTACCGGATTTTAGTAGACAAAAATATCCTTATATATTATGAATTCCAAGTTTTAAGGTTAAGGGTATTTTAATAATTTTCATTCTCAAAACTTAAAAAAAAAAAAAAAGAAACCCCCAAACCCTTACTCACCTCTCTCATTCCTCTCAATCCTTTCTCTTTCATCTCTCTCACTCCAACCTTTTCTCTGTCATCTCTACTGTAGCCCCAATTGAAAAAAAATCAGAATTCATTCAAGATCTCTTCAATTTCACCATCTTCACTAACCTCTCTAATTTCATCATCTGTATTTGTTGAATCATCATCTCTAAAAAAACCCTCCAGGCCAATTACCAATTCTTTCGGATGTCATTATGCTTGTGAAAATTAGATAAAATTATATACGACACTAACCTCTCTAATTTCATCATCTGTATTTGTTGAATCATCATCTCTAAAAAAACCCTCCAGGCCAATTACCAATTCTTTCGGATGTCATTATGCTTGTGAAAATTAGATAAAATTATATACGACAAAAATTATAAAATGAAAACTCATTATAAAGTCATTTTTTGTAAGAAATTGTTTAACAACTGAGTGTTTCTAATTTTTTTTCAGGCCAATTACCAATTCCTTTGATGTCATTATGCTTGTGAAAATTAGATAAAATTAGATTAGACAAAAATTATAAAATAAAAACTCATTATAAAATTGTAAGAAATTGTTTAACAGCAAGTATTTCTGATTTTTTTCCACGTCAATTATCAATTCCTTTATGCTTGTAAAAATTGGATAAAATTAGATAAGACAAAAATTATAAGATGAAAACTCATTATAAAATCATTTTTTTGTAAGATTGTTTAACAGCAAGTGTTTCTGATTTTTTCAATTGGGGCTACAGTAGGGATGACAGAGAAAAGATTGGAGTGAGAAAGAGGAAAGAGAAAGAGTTGAGAGGAATGAGAGAGGTGAGTAAGGGTTTGGGGGATTTCTTTTTTTCCTTTTTTAGTTTTGAGAATGAAAATTATTAAAATACCCTTAACCTTAAAACTTGGAATCCATGATATATAAGGATATTTTTGTCTACTAAAACCCGGTACACATTGCTAAAATGTACCAACTGAAAAACAGGCGTACGCGCGTTAGCAAACCCCTATATATATATATATATATATATATATATATATATATATATATATATATATATATAAATGGATTTTGATGTTTATCTAAGACGTTAAATTGACGTCGGTAATGTGAAAATCTAATGTTCTTTAATGACAGATACTACAATAGACTAACGTCCAATTGATGTCATTTCAAATTAAAATCGCAAAGCATTTAACATTTTATAGTACACTAACAGATGTTAAAAGATGTCGACTGTTATATACTTCAACGTCCTTTGATGTCTGTTAGTGAAATAACAAGGGTCAAATGCTACCTTTTTTCAAAATAATTTTTATTACATTTACAATCTCAAACACTTTGAGAAAAAAAATCTGTGTGTGTGTTGTGTGTGTGTGGGGGTGGGTGTGTAGGTGTGGGGGTGGGGGTGGGGGTGTGTGGGTGTGGGTGTGGGTGTGGGTGTGTGGGTGTGTGTGGGTGGGTGGGTGGGTGTGTGGGGGTGGGTGTGGGTGTGGGTGTGTGTGTGGGTGGGTGTGGGGGTGTGGGTGTGGGGGTGTGTGTGTGGGTGGGTGGGTGTGTGGGTGGGTGGGTGTGTGTGTGTGTGTGTGCGCGCGCGCGTGCGCGTGCGTGCATTGTACTCAATGTTGGGGAAACATATAGTTTTAAGTTCTTTCCTAAGTTTTATTTTCCTACGACATTGTACTTTTATCATTTTGTTTGGTTGGAAGGAGATCATTATTTTGACATATGTGATCAAAATCGAGATGAATACTGCAGTGGTAATACTTGTGCTTGGGACATATTTCCCACTGGACCATGTCGCACCAATAAAGATCCTCGACAGTGCTATGGATGGAATCCACCTTCTGCAGTACAACAAAGTAACAACACTTTACTTGTATGATCTTTTATTGAGAAGATTCAACAATAATCCTTCACTCCACTCTAGGTAGTTTGTTTCTTTCTCATGAATAAACAAGTAATATGCTTTTAAACATATCATGACTCTTTTCCATCTCATGTCCATCCAAATCTTATGCTTTATTTTAATTGCTTTTGATAAGTAGTTGAGTAACTTATAATCACACAAATTGATTTTTTTTAAAATGAGTTAAGCTTAAAAGTTTATTTTTCAAAGTGGTATTAAAATAATGATTTATAATTAGTCATAGAAAAAATTGATCGAAACATCCATTAATGTCGTTAAAGATATGTTTTGGGAATGTATTAGAACTCTCATGTCAACTTCTTAACACGATAGGTATCAAAACTAGATACCATAATTATTAATAGTTGAATTTTATTAAAAAGGTTAAAAAATGAGTTTTAAATTTATCAAATACCATAATACTACTTTATAGGGTAAAGTTTGGATGTAATTATAGTATATACAAAATTTACCATATTTAATTAGATTATCTTTATAATGTTGTTAATCAAATTAGAGTTTATTTTTCAAAATCTTTTTTCCTAAAGAAAGACATTTTAGAAAATCATTTACATTTTTAAAGATTTTACTAAACAAAATAAAAGATGAATCTTCTCATCATGTTATGCTATTCTTAAAAGATAACTAAACAAAAAAAAGAATAATCGTCCGATGATATTAATCAAGGTTAAACGGTATATAATGTCTGATGTCATAAAAACATATATGATAAGTGAAAAATGTTAAATATTATAGAGCTCCTGACATAGCGTTTTAGAATGATACCATATGATAGAATGTTATAGTGTACAAACTCAAGTTTCGCTAAACGCTACATAACTAAAATGCTTTTATAAATACCATCATCAAAAAACTATTCAAGCATCGTGCTTAAGTCGTTTGACGCATTAAATACTTAGATTGTTTGACAATTTAAAGACATGTACGTTTAAGTACTTTTTGTCTGTTGTGTTGTGTTTTTTTGTGTGCAAATTATCAACTTTATTTAAAAATCTCCGTAGAATAAAAAAAACGTTTAGAGGCATGAGGATATTCAAAGAATGTTTTGTAAAACTCGGAGAAAATAGGGGTTGTAGAAATAAAGTTTTGTTAAGACTTGAATATGTTTTCTTTTAAGAGTTAATATGTCTAATAAGGTGTTATGTGTGAATATCTTTGTTAAAACATAAGTATGTTAATTTTTTTATGTTATTTTATTTTAAGTACAACAAATGATTTGTATGTTGTTGATTTGGTGATGTGTGTGTTTGATAGTACCAATGTGATGGATTGGCTTGTGAATAGAAGGGTTGTGTGTTCAATTCTAAGTAGAAAGAGAGTTAGGGAAACCTTTAGTTATTGTATTTTTTCTTAGGGACAAAATGGTTTTTACCTTTATTAATTAGTGTAGAAATTAAATAAGGGGTTGTAGGAAGGAAAGACATGCAAAGTAAATTAAATAAAAATAGATAGAGGGTTGAATGTGGAATAGAAGAAAGATAGAGGTTTAGGTAGATTTTGATTTAAAAATATATTATTTTAAATGAGAAAATATTAGAGATAGGGTTTGGGTGATTTATAAAAACTAAGGTACAGGGAGAGGGGTGACATTTGTTTTAGAAACCATAGAAACCCTACATCAAAGAGAGAAACATAGAGAAAGAGAGATGGGGGACTTTTTGGGAGAGAAGAGAAAGAGTTGCAACAAACCTTAGTGTAAGGGGAGATTTATGGTGGTTTTGGAGTATAGATAAAGCCCTAGTATTGGCCAAGGTATGAGGAAGCTTACATTTGTTTGTTGTATGCTATGTATTCTTGATTTTCTTGCATGGAAATCCTTGTTTTGATACATGTTTATGTGATTATGATTATGATTATTTATTGTTATTGTTGGGCAAGAGTTTGTGTATGCATGATGATAGGGTTTATATCATGTTTTTGTTGGGTTTTCCCTATGAAAATATGTATCGCTTTTGTTGGGTTATTGATCGAGGTTGTACCCAAATCAAATTGATATGATATTAAGTGCAGTATAATACTAGGGAATGACTGTTATATCGTCTCTCAAGGACTAAATGTGATTCAGGGTCAAATACGTAGTGGAGGGTTTTTGAACAGATTTTGTGAAATGAAATGAACTGATTAACACACAAATTAAACATAGATTTAACAACATGTTGACATTTGGATCAATTGCAATGCTTGTTATTCTTGATAAACAAGAAATTAAACACTCCACTTACCCCTAATCCAACACGAATTAACCAACTAATTGAAGGTTAATCTGGTCTTCAAAATTGCGAATTAAACAAACACAACACACCTATTCAATTGATTCTACACTACACAGATTTATCAACTAAGCGAAGATTAATCACTAATTAGGCAACTAACCATATACCTAATTACAAGCACATAACTAACTTAATACAATGCAAGGTAAGACAACAAAATACAATCATTGTTCAGAAATCTCAAGTAAGCAATACAATATCCCCAATTACCAACCCACACATACTCAAGCTACCATTAATACAACCTTCAAACAACAAAGAAAAATTTGAAACATTCGAGCAAAACCAATGCAGGAACGAAACTCAATGTAGAAACGAAATTCAATGTAGAAACGAAATTCAATTTCAATTTAGAAACTTAATTCAGAAACGAAGTTCAAACTGGAAAATGAAATCAAAACATAATACGCTATGCTTATAGAAATGAAATATGAAAAACAAAATGGAAAAATGTAAAGTGAAATTGCAATGCGAGAATGAGAATGGAATTGAAAGTGTAGAACCAAAATTGCAAGCTAAGAGAAGAAAACGAAATTGCAGAATCAAATTTATATTGTTGAAATTGAAAGTGCATGAAAATATAAATGAAAACCTAAATCCCCAAAGGGGAGCTGTCCAAGAGCAAAAAAAACGAGAGTGAAGAAGTGTGGGGCATTTTTCACCCTTTGGGTACTAAACTTAAGGTGTCAAATCTGCCCCTAAAATGGGCTTCTACAAGATCTGCCCAAAAATGAGCCCATAGGTAAATTTGGTCCAAAATGCACATTAAAAACGAGAGTGAAGAAGTGTGGGGCATTTTCCACCTTTTGGGTACTAAACTTAAGGTGCCAAATCAGCCCCTAAAATGGGCTTCTACAAAATCTGCCCAAAAATGGGCCCAAAGGTAAATCTGGTCCAAAATACACATTAAAAACAAAATTACAAATGAAATTGAAACAAAAATGTTGAGGTGGAATTTAACAAATGACGTGGCAGCTCTCTTTATGTCCCAAAATATAATCTCAAACTTTGTTCTGAAAATAATAATAAGAATAATTAAACTGAGATAATCCAAATTAATTAAAATATGAATTACTAGCCAAATTAAACCCAATTAGCAAAATTGAGGAATTATTGAACAATTGAGCACAATTTAACAATTAAATTTGGTGCAAAAAGTTAAGTGAATGAGAGTAAATGTTGATTCATTAGTTATCCCAAGACAATATGTATTGATGCTAAGGAAGGACAAATGTATGTTGTTTAGGGTTTTATCATACAAATATATGTTGTAAAGAGTGGTGTGATGATCATATGCAGTATGTTGGGTTTGTGTGGGTTGAAATCTGCATAATGATGAGTTTTGGATTATTCAAGTGATGTAATGTATGTATTAAGATCTGTCTTATATGAGGCTTGAATGCATGCATGATGTTTTGGGTGTGTTCCCTCATGATTTAGGGTTGATGTATGTGTATTTGAACACTTGAATTTTGTCGTGGATGTGTTTTAATTCGATAATAATCAATTATCACTAGTTATAATCGATTATTTTCACATTGGTTTTGAGTTTTCTTTCGAAAATAATTGATTATCTGATATGACAATCGATTATCCCTTCATTTGTGACGATTCTAAAAGTTTAATGTGTTAGGACCATTAAGATAATCGATTATTACTCTAGACCTTAACTTAATTTAATGAATATCAAGTTATATTTTAGTTTTTAGTTTTTTTGAATATAAAAGTATCTAATAACTTATTAATTAATAATAATCTCACTTGCTTCATGTTTTGAAAGCAAATAATTCAGCACCAATTACTGAGTGCATTGGTGAACTGGTATGATTCTAGGTTATCTTTTGAAAAACTTATAAATTTAACATTTTATGTAATGCGTGTTGCTTAATAAATAAGAAAAGTAAATATAAATATATGATTTTCCACAAACATTTTTTTAATTTCATGTAGTCATAACTAATAAAAATGCAGTTACTATAATAGTTATTGCCAAGTTTATCTTCCATGCATTCCTTTATTTATCTGAATTTATGATAAAAAAATATTAAAAAGTATAATTGAAGATGATATGAAAAACAAATCTCAATTTATGAGGAAATTATAAAGTAATATGAAAATATTTTAAAATATAGATAAATATGTAAACATTAATAACATTAAATATAAAAAATTTAATTAAATGCACCATAAATATTTAGGTATGAGAGTAAATATTTAATAAAATCAATTATTATAAAAGCTAATAGAATATATAGTAATCAATGTACTATACAAAATTTTCATCACCACGTAACAAACAATTGAATGTTAAACTTATTAAATTTATAATAACAAGATTTTAAATTTGTGGATGAGTTTATTTAAAAAATATATTTTTATATTATTACAGATTTATTAATAAAAGCATATTAAAATTGAAAAGAATGATTAGTTATATTTTAAATTAAATATGTCTTCTCTTATAAGATATTAAGTTTGATAAAATGTTATTATGTTCATAGTAACAACAACATAAACCTACCTTGTTTTTTGTAATCCACCATCCATTCTTCACCTGCTAAGATAATTTATATCTCGTTGTTTCCAACCAAGCCTAGTGTCTTTCTTAATCAACTTAGTAAAAGTATTCCAATTTCTTTTAACGAATATTGTTTGTCTAATATTGAATCCAGTCATAAACACATATATGTCCTTTTTTGGATTTATTTTTTTCACAATTTTTCCACTTTTTCTTTAACTAAAATGTGTTCGTAATTTATTCCCAATATTTATCTATTTGATGCATTTAAAAATATAGTCAATTAAAATAATTATTCCTGATGTATTTTTTTAATTGGCAAATGTTAATGGTTAGATTTTATTAGTGGTGGAATTGAACCTTAATTCTCTATTCTCTTTTTCAAATTCTTCATACCAATTTTATATTTTCAATTATTACTTATGCATTATTTTATTATATGACTTAGATGTAAAATTCCACATAAATATGCCTTCTTCACACATAATTCATATTTTTATGAAATACTAATTCAAGTTTAAATTAAAAATTAACAATATTATGATATACTATAATAATTTTAGAATTTTAGATTCCTTAGAAATTAAATTTAAAGATAACTTAAATACTTTTTCATCTTCAAATATATCTTTTAAAGATAAAATCAAAAAATAATTTAAACATTAAAGTGTACAATATCTCATTATGTCATAATTAATAAGAGAGATATTACGTAAACGGACATACAACTAATGTGTTATTAATGACTTTTACCACAACTTTTTATATTTGTTTCTTATTTTCACATTTTTCTTAATTTACTTTTTATATTTTTAACTAGACAATTTTCAATTTTATTCTATCTTGCGCATGTTTTTGAAGACCTAGACAAAACAGACGCGCTCCTGAGTGGCCCACTTGTGTGAACATCCAGAAATTAAATTCAACGGTTGGGCCGCGATCTATAAGGGTGTTTCCGTCAATGCACAGAAATTCAAACGTAGTAAAAGAGAAAAAGATCGTAGCAGTGCCCGCTCTGTTTGTTGCAGAACAGAATCAGTGAGAAAAGCAGCCAAATGGAGAAGATCTGCGTCGCCGTTCGCCTCCGTCCTCCGGTGTCCGAAGACTCCTCCTCCGCCGTTGGAACCTTCTGGAATGTCGAAGATAACCGCATATCTCTTCACAAGATCCACGGCACTCCTCTCTCTGCATCTTCTTACGCTTTCGGTACGTCATCGTCATCGTCAATTTCTTTCTTCTCTATGTTTTATATTCAAATTACTCTTCAGATCATATATTCGACGAAAGAAGCAGCAATGCTAGCGTCTACGAGCTCCTTGCCAAGGATATCATTCACTCCGCGCTCGATGGCTTCAACGGTATCCAAATTCGATACTCGTTCACTTCTCGCATCTACTACTCTTTGTTATTGTTATTTTAGTTATTTTGGTTTCTGATATTCGTCTTAGTCTTAGCTTAGCTCAAGTACTAAACAATGCTGTATTAAGATTTTCCAACGATTTATGAAATTACATAAACTTCGCCGACATTTTTAAAACATTAAGGAGATAAGGAGTGTAGGTATAATATTTTTAAACATGCAAGGGTGATTATTACACGATTAGAAATTCAGAAAGAGTATGTGTAATTTTTGGAAATCCCAAGAATGGTTAATTTAATTTATTGTAAAATTTATGTTATGCTTTGGTTGTATTGTTGGAGATCCTACTTCAATTAGGAATAAAGCTAAATTATTGTAATACATAAATGGGGTGTAATCCTGACCTTACGATTCAATTTTGGTGAGATTGAGATAAACATAAATCTGCTTACTAAGAATTTTAGCAGTGATAAACGCCTATTAAAGACTGTGTTTACTGAAGTTTATAATCTTCCCGTAGAGGAGTAAAGTTAATATTGGGATAACTACAGCAACTAAGTTAAGTTGAAATGAAGTGATTTATGTTTAAATATTTTATTCGAAAATTAAGTCTCATCATCAAGTTTTCTTTCCGATTGTTTCAACTAATAATCAGTTTATCAATGGACTAAGTCTGAACATTTACGTAAGCGTAAGGGATAACTGCAGCAACTAAGTGAATAGCTTAACGTAAAGTTAATTTTAAAAGGAATTGATTTTATGTTTTGATTTTTTATTCTAAAACCAAGTCTCATTATCTCGTTTTCTTTTTAATTGTTTCGACTAATAATAAAATTTTCAATGGACTAAATGTCTCAACGTTGACCTAAAATTACTAGTATTTCAATGTGTCTTTGGAGGATGCTACGAAAATCCAAAGTTTACTGATGTAATTAAATTTTTGTAATTTCTAAATATGAATGTTGATTTGTTGAGATCATGTCACATGCTATGCTCAGGAACTGCATTTGCGTACGGGCAGACCAGTAGTGGCAAGACTTTCACCATGAATGGTTCTGAAACTGACGCAGGAGTGATTCCTCGGGCAGTTAGAGATATATTTGCGACAATTGAGACAGTACGTTTAGTGCTTAGTACGAAATTGGTTTAGTTTGTTCAAGTTTGTGATTATTTATGTATTGTTGATGTTTGGTTCGACCAATTCGGTGCCTCAGGTATCTGATCGAGAGTTTCTGATCCGAGTTTCCTATATGGAGATCTACAACGAAGAAATTAACGACCTTCTTGTTGTTGAAAACCAGAAATTGCAAATTCACGAGAGTTTGGAGGTTGCATAGTTGCTATATGTATTATTTTTAAAATTTGATGTGCGTTTACATCATAGAAACTGTATGGTATAAATGGGCTGACTTTTACATTTTAATTTTTGCCAGCGTGGAGTATTTGTCTCAGGGCTGAAAGAGGAAATTGTAAATAATGCTGAACAAGTGCTGAATCTCATTAAAGCAGGGGAAGGTTTGTGTTTATACTGATACATTCTTATAATTTGCTCTGAAATTTGAACGTATATGCATGCTTATTTAAGTTGGTGATTGTTCTTTGATACTTTTACAGTTAACAGACATTTTGGTGAGACAAATATGAATGTAAGGAGTAGCAGATCGCACACAATATTTAGAATGGTATCCCTCAAACTTTTTATTTGCGAAACTTATGTTTATCAGAGAACTTTGCCTCATAAAATTATTCCTAAATCATTTGCTAAAATGAAATATGCAGGTGATTGAAAGCAAAGGAAAGGATTCCAATTCTTCCAATGATTGTTCAATCAATGATGTTGTTCGAGTTTCAGTCTTGGTTTGTATTCTTTTTTCACACCTGCCTTGTATATAAGAAATTCTTACGAGTAATTGGCGTGCTTATTGTGGACTTTGTGGAATTAGAATTTAGTAGATCTTGCTGGTTCTGAAAGGATTGCCAAAACTGGAGCTGATGGAGTACGTTTAAAAGAAGGGAAATATATTAACAAAAGCTTGATGGTTTTGGGAAACGTTATCAACAAACTAAGTGAGGGTTCGAAGCAAAGGTATATAGTTATTTGCCCTTCCTCCTGTGCAATATTTTAATTTTGGGGGCTTTTCACAAGATAATAATGCTCCGCCCCTTTTTGTTTCATGGCAGGGGGCATATCCCGTATCGGGATAGTAAATTAACTCGTATACTCCAACCTGCTCTTGGTGGTAATGCCAAAACGTCCATTATTTGCACCATAGCGCCAGAAGAGGTAGAGGCTGCGATTTCGGTTTTGCAACTCTTTTGTCTGCTTGAAATCAACAATATTTTAATGTCAATATCCGTAATCCATACAGATTCACATTGAAGAAACAAGGGGAACTCTTCAGTTTGCAAGTAGAGCCAAACGCATAACGAATTGCGTTCAAGTGAATGAGGTCTGTGTATTTTTTGTGTACTTCAAGTTTACTATTTTATAACTTTTACCGTATTAAATTTTATTTTCAGTCCTTAAAAGTTTCATATTGCTTGTTGAATAGGAACTCAGTGTAGGTGTTGTACATGCATATGTAGTCCCGCCTAGGTACCATTAATTGTGAAATGTTTACGTTTTACAATGTTAAGTTTCCACCATGATGATCTTACTGAGGATGCGTATTACCTTTTACGATGGTGATTTTTTTTTCTTTCTTTCTTAATCTGCATAAGTACCTTTTACGATGGTGATTTTTTCTCTTTCTTTCTTTCTTTTCTTTCTTAATCTGCATAAGTTTGAAGAAATTTAAAAACAATTTATACGTACTGGTAAGACTTGCCCGACAGGATATTAGCAGACTAAAGAGAATTGGGTCAAGCCTGAACTTTTCTCTACATTTCACTTGTTTTTCTCAGGGAATAGTTAAGATATAGGTACTTCAATTCCTTCGCAGCTAGCTATATGCGCTTAGGATGTGCTTTCATGCACATGCTGGTACTTGTTTCTAGCCTATATTTGGCCACTGTTTTGACAATAGAAATTTTACAGATATTGACGGATGCTGCCTTGTTAAAACGGCAACAATTAGAGATAGAGGAACTACGTAAGAAGCTTCAGGTAATCATCTCCTGATGATAATTTGTACATTCAAAATAAGAAAATGTTACATTATAGAAATTTCTTTTCAGGGGTCCCATGCTGAGGTGCTCGAGCAACAGATTCTTAAACTCAGGAACGATTTGCTGAAGGTAGGTCTGGCCTTTCAAATTCCTATGCACTATGCATATTTAGAGCCATTAAAGTTCATTCTAAAGGGTTATCGTAAACTCTGTTTTATCGTTTTGTATTAATTAATTAACTATCTGCTTATATCTCACTGTACAGTATGAAATGGAACTGCAAGAGGAGAGGAAATCACGTAATCAATTGATTAGGGAACAACAGATAAAATTTGAAAATTCTACTACAAAATCTTTCTCAGACTGTGGGACGAACGACAGTCAGGTGAACCTCGTTTATCTGAATGATCATTATATCTGTATGTTAAACTGAATTGCATAATCACTTTTGTTCCATTGGAACAATTCACAGTTTTCCTTTCTTGTACCGCGTTGTAGTTAACTTGATTTTCATTCTCACTCTTCCTGATATTTTAACCATTTTATTCATTAGGGACCGGGATTTTTGAGGCACGGATTTATGGAAGAGTACAGTGACATTAGTAGTATATCTCAAGGAGATATTTTCAAATCTCCGAAGGCAGATCCCAGTGCTTTTGTAGTCAGGCGATCAAAGTATTCAACGTTGCCAGATCAAAGCCCCCTTCCAGATGTTTTCTGTAATGTGGCCGATGAAGATATGTGGTTGAAAATGAACAACGGTTATGTTGCAGATCTTGATTCCCTTCAAACTACTCCTCCCACCAACAGAAAAGTTCAGTCATTCCCGACAATTGATACAACTGTGAGTACATAAGTATTAAGTTTTTTTCCCCAAAAGACTTTCTTTTATGTGCTCTTGCATTTCTATTGTTTCAAATCCATCCTCATCTCCCCAAAAGGAACAAAGTTAAGAGTAAAGGGTAGCGCTATACAGTTTGCACTGGTTGCCCTCCACAACTGAAGATACAAGAGATAGAAGAGAAATCGGTATCTGGACATACATGGTGGAGATTATTTTTTTTTTAATTTCTTTGGTTGATGGATTTTCCAAAATTTTCTTTGCTGTATTATTGAAGAATCATAGACTCACCTGATCATGATCATGTATTAAAAGGTTTTACGAAAACTGGAATTTGTTGTAAACCATTTTTGTAGTTCAAATGCTCAGTAAGTTTACGCCCATGTGGCTTGCGCGTGGCTTTTAATTATTACATATTCTGACATTAGTATCTTTATTAAGTAGTATATGATGCAACTTTTTGGCAGTTGTTACTTAGTTTCGTTTGACCTGTGTTTGTCAGGGTTGTACTAGTGAAATTGAGAAGTATGAACTTGAGGTTCAAGATTTGAGGAGACAACTGGAACTAGCTAAAGAAAGAATAAATGAACTCGAGGTCAGTATCTGATAAATATCCTATCCCAATCATATTTGTGAAATTTAAATTTTGACAATAGAATTGTGATCGATCTAGAAGACCGATAAAAAAAGGATAATTCTTCCAGTATGACGCTACAAATTACAATTATGATAATTATACATATCTCTCATGCACTCTTCTAGAATGTTTTTAATTTGTCTATATTTTGAATCCATTTTGAGCTACTGATACAGAGATATAAAACATCGTTTTTGTAGAGTCGACCATCCATAAAATACTGCTATAGTGAGCTTCCTTTTTAATAAGAATTAACGAGATATGATTTGTTTTCGTCTCATGTCATTGTTCGTCATTATCTTATCAAATGTATTATTAACATTTGCTGTTTGAACTTCTTTTTGTAACTCGGTATGGTTGGCTCTATGTTAATTGTGTGAATCCAGAAAAAGCATTCAAAGGAAGTGCCATCCAGCAAACAATTAATGGGTGAAGCAGCAAAACATCAACAAGAAGCACAACTAATTCATGAATTGCATCTGGGGTTATCTGAATCTATGGGAAATTTCAAGGATGGCTTTGAGGAGGTTTTGTCAATAATGCAGGTTGAATGAGTGCACTATATCACTCTTTTCGAACTTTATTTGCTTGATGATTTCAAGAAACAGTAAAGTATTTTTCTCCTGTGTCCTAAACAGAGATGTGCGTCGGGTGGCACACTATCGACTGAGAAGATAATTTCAACTGTGAGTGAAATTGGAGCTCATCTATTTGCAACTTTGGAAGGTCATATTTCAGTCAATATGGTTGGTCAAAGGTCTTCCACTGAAAACTGTACTGTAATTAACGGACAACAAAGATTGTTTCGCGAGAGCATTAACAATATAATTACTTCACTGGAGTTATCGAAAACCTCAATAACAGAAGGACTGGAGAAGAAACAGAAGTGCAGCTGTGAACACAAGGTAGTTGTCTGCTCACAAATATCAAGATATCAATCATCAATCATGGTTTTATTCTTTGTCTTATTTTTAGGGCATCTTCTATCTTCTTTAAGAATTCCATTGCCATTAGTACAATAATAACTGAAGCCTTGCTTGGCACATGTCCAGTAGCTGAAATTGAGCAAATGATTAAGATATATAGTAGCTTGTCAAGGGGTTGTCGTGTTTATAAAACGATAAAAATCATCGATGGTGCATTTCTACCTTGTGGAATATGTGTGTAGTATAAGAATTGTTAGAAATAGAATGTTGTTTATCGAGTTCCTCTCATGGTCTCCTTGTCGCAAATAGTATGTATACATACCCTTCAAATCGATAATTGTATGTTACTTTCTTATTATAATAGCCATCAAATGATGGCAATATAGTGTCTGGCTTCTTTTGACAAAAAATATTGGAGAAATTAGATACTACTGAAAAAAATTAGTACGATTGCAAGGTTCCATTGCCTTTATGTTACAACTTACAAGTATGTCTCTACAAGAGTCGATTTGATTCATATTGTGCTAGCTTGTCTTGTCCATATGAATAGTCAGGACCTCCAAAGTGAACTTGTTAAATGTGGCTAGAGCTTAGGGATATCTATTGGGTAGGAATAAACAGTCAGGTAAATCACTTTTACCGTTACAAATCTGTATTGACTTCTCTTTAGCTCTTTATAGAATGAAATGTCATTGAAGAGATTGTTGAGAGAGTTAGGAAGCCGCTTGTAGATTGAAAGTCTACAAAGATATTTTGCATTAGATAGTGCGCTAATCTGTGTACTCAGTTTTCTTAAGACTACAATAGGTGAACGTATAGAACTGCACTCTAGCATAAAATGAGATGAAGTATAGTAGGTTGTTCTTGATTATCCTAAATTAAATTTTTGTGACAAAGGGCTCTGGTTTGGGAGGTGAAACTGCTTACTCAAAGGAGGATTTATGTGAAAGATATGAAAGCATGGAAAGGGAGTTACAGCTTTTGAAGGTCGAAAGAGAGTCTTTGCTGCAGAAGTTTTCTGAATCATCTGAGAAACTATCAATGGTTTCCAGTCAAAAAGAAAATGTTTTGAAAGATTTAAATACTGAAGTGCTGAGAAGGAAAAATCTAGAAGGGGAAGTTAAGCAGTTTGCTGCAGCTTTTGCTAGTCGTCAGGAATCACTCAGTTCCTTTCATAGTGATCTTAAGACCGAAATTGGGAAATGGAGAGCTCAGACTCCAAATTCATTGCCCAAATCTTTTGGGTGAGTAGTAAATATGATGTGAATATTTGAGTCTTGAGCAGTTCATGTATTAAATTTATTGTTATAATCATTTGATTCTAGCCAAACCTAAAATATTCAAGGATTTAAGGTTGTATTTATTTCACAATGTAGCTAGTATCATAAAATAGTATTTATATTTTCTCTTGCAAGTGATGTCAATAGCAGACTTGCCGCCTAGTTGTGCCGTTGTGCATTCTTGATACCTATTTTTCTTTTGAAAGAGAATCATGAACACACGGACGCTGACTACCATAACTATTGGATAACAAGAGAATCAAATAGTATCATTCTTCATTACTTATGTTCAGTTATATTGTCATTGTTAAGTTGATTTTTATAAAGTTAAGTATATTTATAATGTGTTGATAGTAGAAATTTGGGATGACTTTATAGTAGACTTTTAGAATTAAAGAACCAGTTGACTTTTTTTATTGCCTAATCAATAGCGTTTAACTTTCAATTTGAATAATATCAATTCGAGATTTGTGAATGTAAATTTACGAAGTGTAACTTTCACTAAGTTTATGAAGAAAAAAAAATGCAAGCTAAAAATGTAAAAGCTGAAAAAGAAAACTCAATGAAGTAAATAGAAACATGCTGTTAACTTTTGAATATGATGTATGTTCTAGATATTGTTTGTACAATGAATTTCATCAACAGCAAACAATTACTCTTTTTCATAGGTTTTTATGGTAATGGTCAAGAAATGTGGTCCAAACATCCAAAGTTCAGAATAATTTATTTATAATCTGTATACAAAAGAATCCAAGTTAAATATAGCACTATTTTTGTTTTCACCCTCAGTATAATTTGTTACTATAATAATGTAAAAAAATTAAACTACTGGCGTTGTACAAAAACATGCTGAAAACCGTCTAGGTTTTTTCTAACCCTCGGTTAACGAGACAAGGTAGATATGTTTTCTGTGTGAAAATTCACTTGTTTGTATCAGTTGCGTCAAAATTTGCTGAGTTGATTTAGCCGAAAGCAAAGAAAATATTGTTTCCACACATGAACAAGTTGGAGTCAGAAAAATCATATTAAAATGCATAGGCTTTCTCATCACATACACTTGCACTTGTGGATCCATTGTAAAAGTTTGTGACCGAGACACAAAGCGACAAACAAGGTTCAGATAGTGGTAAAGGAAAAGATATTGAATTAGATTTTGACTTGTAGGGAAAAGATATTGAATTAGATTTTGACTTGTAGGAGAATTGTACAAAGTTTGTGGTAACACGATTATGAGTGTAGTTCACATTATCAAGAGTATTTATAAACTACTAGTAGAAGTTATGTAAATAAAGATGAAAGAGAGCGTGAAGGAAAATAAAATTTGGAAGATGAATCGAACACAAATCATAATTCTACAATAATATTTTGATAAGAAACAAAAATAAGCGATTATATAAGAAAAAACAGAAAATAAACATAATTCTACAATTTTGATAAGAAACAAAAATTAGCGATTATATAAGGAAAATAAAGAAAAAAAGAAAAGAAACAGAAAGACGTTAACTAAGCAAGTATAACTCTCCGTTTCAGGATGTCATGAGTAAAATATAAGATCTTCTTTATTGTAAAAAAAATAAAAATAAAAACTTAATACCAATAAAGAAAACGGTAGAAATAAAAACCTTAATTTATTTATCATCAAATAAACAAAATTTTATTCTAAAGTTAAAAACGCACAAATATTAATCCAAACGCATTACGTAAGAAAAATTGGAACGGTTTAAAAACTTAAATTAGAAAATTTCCTAAATACTCTTCAAATCTTTCGTCTGTTTTATTCATCAGCGAGGACATCTATAAAAACATTTGCTCCCGTATAATAATACAAGTTATATAATCATCGCAACACACACAAACAATAAGGATGAGCTATCAAAAAGCATACAATGAAATAACATAAGCAATAAACATCATTCATTATATTAATGTTATAAACATGACACCTCAAACAAGTTCATCTCAAACATAAGTCACCCTATGCCACAACCAAGCAATTCCAAACCATGTGTCGTTTTTCCATGCTCTAGCATATAAAACTTGTTCACCAAAAGAGAGCAATTTGAGTCATCCTCCACCGCAGCTTTGGACATATCTCCCATGTTCCTCAACGACTTTTGAGTAAAAACTCTGCTACTGCTCACAACGAAGAATATACTCAACACGAGTTGAAAACGTACGAGCAAGACATCATTCCCTTTCTATCGCCTTGGAAGATGAAAAGGTAGCACTCGAACCTCATCTTTTTTATTGCCTCTTATAGACAAAGAGAACCACCTCCGGATTTATGAAGTACGCAAGAAGACACGACATACATATAATCACAAGCATCCAAATAGTTTGGCACACATACCTATACCATGTAAAGAACTCAACAACCACTCATAGCACCCCAGCCAACATCCACAGGTTTCTGAACACACAATAGGCTACTCAACCTTACATACATCAGCTCGGCCACCACAAGAAATAGTTCGACAACCTACACCAATACCTCAATCAGGGTCTACAACCCCAAACCACCTAGAAATGATCTTTAGAGCCTCGAAGTCGAAATCCCCAAACAACTCGTTAGATAGCCCAACCAATCCATAACCAACTTGGCCAACAACTCAAACAGCTCGACCAACATCACCAACAACTCGATCAAGGTCATAAACCTCCAGACTGACCTATAGAACGCCTAGAAACGATTTTTGGAACTTTGAAATTGGGGTCCCAAAGCAGCTAAAATAGGACAGTTCGGCCAGCCCAAGCCGACCACCCTATAGCTCAACCAGCTCAACCAAATAGTCTAGCTCGACACCCTAGAGTCCGGCACACCCCAGCCTGACAAAACATAGCCCAGCCAGCCCATCTTCAACTAGACAGCTCGATCATGGCAACCTAGACAACTCGGTCCCGACACTAATAGCTCAGACATCACATAAATGCAACATGATAGTAACTTTGAACACTTATAAATACATGAAACAACACAGCAAGACATAGAACATCATAATAACATATAAAAATAGCTTGGCACATGCTTCTTACATTATGACATCAATTTGAACCACTCGGTGAATGCATATCACACTATGACCACATATATCACAACTTTATTTTATGTCCCTAACATACTACTACACTCTGCCACAATCACCAAATTAGCCTTTCCCATCCCCACAACCTGACTAAGAACTCCTGACACAAACCCACTTCTGCATGATTTTACCCTCACTATTAATCAAAAAAAATTAGAGCATAGACCTTGTCCATTTCAAGCAAACTACCCGGACCACAACTGCAAGAACTACATTATCACACAAGCCCATGCTAAATTCATAAGATCCATATAGTATGTAAATATAAATTGATTTAACACTGCAGAATTTTCGTGGTGTGAGAAGTATTAATATGAAAAGATAACTTTATTTCCTTAACACGATGATAAGTGTCATATGTGTATGTGAAATCATGAACAATGAAAGGATATTTTCAAACTATTTAATTTGGTATCAAAAGGATGTCCTAGTCTTAGATACTAAAAATTGGCATTCTTTACAACATTATTGGCAAAACTCGTAGTAGAGTTAAGCATATTTGAATAAAAATCTTAAACATATAACCCACCAGTGATTCTAACTATACCAATTTTCTCTTTGGTGTGGATGTCATGTACAGTACAACCATGGAAAGAAAAAATTAGTTCACAATTGTTCGAAGAAATCAATTTGGATATAGAGATAAGATTGAAAGAAAATTGTGGAACATAAAGAACATTTAAGAGTTAAATTTTATGATTGAGAATCACAGTTCCAAAATACTCAGACAAAATAATTAGGTAAGACAATTTGTATAGGTTTGATGTGATTGTAAGATGAAAAGCTTTGTAAAGAGACACTTATATGGTATGTAGATCCAAAATCAAGAATCCTTTTGTTTTAAAATAAATTAGAAGTAAGAGTAGGATTGATATTACCTAACGGGCATTTATTGGACGAAACAAATCCAATGTGGTGAATTTGAGCAAGAATGAAAGAATCTTTCAAATTATGGCTTTTGAAGAGCTCAAGAATTGTTATGGTGTAGGCAGATGTGCTCAGAATTATCAAATTTACTCTTTTTGATATTTCCATTGTTCTCTTGAAAGAAGTGTTGTAAATTTGTGTTTGCTTCTTGTAGAATTTATGGCTGGTGGATAACTATGCTTTTTATAACAAACCTCCACGATATGACCACTTATGTGCAATTAGTGCAGTGTCTTCTTATACTGATATTTTTTAAAAATTTTGTGTTGATTTGGGAAGTCATTCTTCCTATAGTAGACAACTTCACTTTGTTCAAATCTCCAAATCTACCACAATAATTGCAAGTAATGGAAGAGGTTGAAGCGAAGGAAGAGGTGTCATTATTGTTGTCCTAAGTTTTAATATCAAATTTATAGTGAACAATTGTCTTTCTTACTATGCCACCAACGAAAAAACCTTGGTGATATATAAAATAGGATCCAACATAAGCACATGTGATGTAATACTAGAAAATTGATAATTCAGTCCTCGCAGAAATTGCATAACTTGATCCTTTTGCTTTCTCTGTTTCATAATTTTCAAGACTTAACAATTATAATTGTGTTTGCATGCACAGACAAGTTCTAGATGAAAATTTTCTATCTCATCCCAAAGAATTCGTAATTTAGTAAGTATTCAAAAATATTAAGGTCATCTTAATGAAGGGTGACAATTTCAAGTTGAAGGCTTGATATAGTGAGAGAATGCCTTGGAAAAAACTATTTTTCATATCACTCTAAATATCAGAAGCTTTATCCATCCAAATAATGCTTTGTCTGATGGATGTAAAAACATAATGAACCAAGCCACGAGATAACTATATTGTTTTCTAGGTTCTAGACAACATGTTCTGGCTTGTCTTTTTCAGGTGGAAGAACATTATTAATAACAAATTCAATTTTGTTTTTGGTGTTGAGTGCGATAAGCATCTACGTACTAACTCCAAGAATGATAATTTGTATCATAAAAAACAAGCAAAACAAGGACAATAGTAGGATTTTCGCTGGGGTGAAGGTAAAGGTAATTATGTATGAAACTTTCTTCTGCCGTAAAAATACAAGAACGAAAGAAAACATACCAGAGAAAGAAAGAAGAAAAGAAAAAAAAACAGGTACTCAGAGTTATATGTAGTAGAGTTCTTTAAAAGAATAGCTTTGATACCCTAACACGATAATGAGTGTAATTCGTAGTATCAAAATTATTTACTAAATTAGAAGGGGAAGTTATACCAATGAAGATGAAAGAGATGGTGAAGAAGGAAAATGTTAAGGAGATGAAATAAACATAAATCATAGCTATGAATAATATTTTGATAAGAGAAAAGGAAAAAAAAAATACAATATGGTCACGTTCCTACAAAATGGAAACAATTATATAGGAAAAAGAAAGAAAAAATATAAAAGAAACATAAAGATGTTAATTAAGCGAAAAGCCACAAACCAGGTGTTATCGAGCCATGTTAACGAAGTATATTGCCAAGTTGTTAATATTCTATCATGTGATTGGATCATCTCAAAAAGTTGGTATTATTACATTGCCTTTCATCAAACTTCTTCTAACCATGCCAACTGCACTCCTACTTCTTCAAATTTTCCAATTTAGATTTAAAATACTCTAAAAAATTAATTAATTCAAAAAATAAGTTTATGAGACTTATGATAATAATTTGATAATATATATATATATATATATATATATATATATATATATATATATATATATATTCAATACTAACCACTCATAGATTTGATGACATATTATCCGGAAATACCCAGTAGAAAATTTTGGTTTAGTTAAGAATATTGATTATATTGAAAATTATGGTTTAAAAGGAAACAACAGCGATGTGAAATTTTAGCAGGTATGAAATTTGTTAGAAGGGTGCAATAATTAAAAGAAGGGACAACGGAAACTCTACACAAAAATGTACGTATGTGTTAAGTATTTTTGTGTACGTAGGTTGAGAGTTTTTTCTGATTATTATCTACATATTTGTTATATGGAAAACGATTCATGAAAAAAAAAGAAAAAAGAAATTGCATACGGTATGCTTTTGGTAATATCATAAAATTAATATTTTAATTTAATTTCATTACTATTGTTGTCCTACAACAACCCTTGACGGCAATTTTTCTTCCTTTTCTTCGTAATATTCTGAAAATTTGGAATCCTATGAGGACCACCTTAAACCAGCGATGAATGTTTGAATTGAATGGCGTATGGTATTGTTGTAGGGTTTGGTTGTTTACATGATTGCACGCTTCTCAATGACGTAATTGGAAATTGAGTTAGTTGGGTGACTTTGTATTTATTTATTTCAGATGCTCACGGCAACCAAGTTTTGCAAATAATCACATTTTTCTAGTATGTTATGTATGCTTCTTCTATTTTTTTTTTAAAAAAAAAACACAAACAAACAAAAATACTAAATAATTTTCGAAATTTTCAATGTATTAAAATTTTTCATTTTTGTTTTATGTTTTTTAAATAGTTAATGTTTTTTTATATTACTAAATCACAAATTATAATGTGTGGTGATTTTGGTCATTTTCATTATAATAATTTTTAGAAGTCATGTTAAAATAGTTAGACTGGATTTTATTTTTCATCTCTCTTTGGTTTTCAATTTTGTTAAAGTTAAAGAAGCAACAAGCAACCAACCAATTATTCTTGCAAGAAAAAGAGTGGTTATGTTTGTGAGGACCATCGTACTTTTTCAAGCTCAGAGTAGAAAACAAAAATTTCAGACAACATTTATAATGTACAAATTGACCAAAAGACCAACTAACACATGTTTCCATATCAAGTCATGGGAGTGATTTGAAAACACATTATAACAAACAAAAAATTTAAGATTAAATATCTTTCTATTTTTTTAAATTTTGAATTAGTTTGAGTTTTAAACTTTAAAAATAAAAAATAAATAAATAAAGTTGTATAATTTAAATAAATTAAAAACAAATTGGAGATTTTTAAAAGTATTTTAAAATGATATTTGAGCTGTTTGATATATTCTAATTTAAATGTTACGTTGTTAAATTAAAATATTTATATCTATTTATTTTTTAAATTTAAAAATTAAAATATATTAAAAATTTAAAACAGTAAGTTTTAATTTTATATTTAAATTTAAGGATTATAAATATATTTAAACTACACTTTAATCACATATAAAAGTTTATACTGACATATTTTGAATTCAAATTAATATTGTCTCCGCAACTGCTATCACATTAAAAAAAACATAATTTAAATTTATAAATTGTAAATTAGCTTGTACAAAAAAAAATTGTGAATTATAGTTATGTAATTTTTTTTAAATGTAAAAGTTTAGTTTCCTCTTCTTCAACTTATAATGGTCTCACCCAAAAGAAATATTTATCTTGCTTTACTTAAAAAAAAAATAAGGTTAACAGTAAACATTTTTGTATTACTTTTTATATTCAATCCTTATATTTCTTCTTTAAAATTTAATGATTAATAATAATTTTATTTGTAAATGTTTGTATCATTTTCATTAACTGAGGTTATTTCAATTTATAGATGATAACATAAACTTCCATTAAACTTTTTAAAGATTTTTGTAGCATATGATAATTTTATTGAACTCAAATGGATATTAATACACTTGTTTTCTTAAAAAAACAATAAATTAAAGAGTAACATTTGCTTTCGTCATATAAACATTAGACTTTCTCCAAAAAGCGTTCTTCGGATTAGAGGGTACGAATCAATTTGTACGTTACATTAATAAATGAAAATATGGTTTCAATTTTAACAATTCAACGAAAAAAATTGAAATCATTAAATGAAGGAAGATGAATAACCAACAAATTAAATCATAAAACATATTTAATTAAAAATAATTTGAATCGTGAATTCAGGAAAACTCACAAAAAGTTATAAAAGTATAACCATAAGTGCACCAATTAAGATATAAAAAAAATCTAATTATTTTAAGAAAGACTAAAAGTATGATAAGATTAGGTGTTTTCACCATTGTTATATATTAACATATGGATGAAGTCTTGATAATGTAAATAAATATGTTTGAATTACTGAAACGAGTACACTTGAATGTTTAGAGAAAATTGTCAAAGATATCACCAAATTATTTAACAAAATGAAAAATAATTTGAGAAACTATTTAACAAATGAAGTATATAATATTGTACTGTATTTGTTGAAAATATGAATTAACTGTGGCAATTTTTATTATAGTTTACAACTGATGTATCAATTACTTTAATAATTAGAAATCATTGATATGACTTTAAAATATACTTGATAAAAGAGCATATGTATATAAACATTAAAGTTAAGTTTATCCATAATTTCAAGCAAATTCATTGAAACATATTTAGCCATTGGTTATGAGAAAATATAAATTAAATACTTATTATTGTGTAATTTTTATTGTTTTAAATTTATTGTGAACCCAAAATTAATGTAACGATTTTTTTTCTATTTTCAAACGTTAGTGAAATAAATTATACTTTGAGAATTTTTTTAATTATATTATTAATTGAAATTGAAAATAAAGATATATATATAAAAATAATGCTGTAACATGTAAAAAAGTTCAGAATTATATGACAAACTTTAAGAAAGATTACTGATGGAATATATATATATATATATACACAGACACACACACACAAGTTTCATATAATAGTAGATCTTGATCGTAATCTTGAGACAGAACAGGACAAAGAAAACTCACAAGCCAAAACTTTAAGATAAAATGATTTTATATTATTATTTACTTAAAGTTTTAATATATAATAAATGTGTGCAACAAACCACACTCAGAGTGTAATAATTCAAACTTTTGTCATTATTATATGTTAATTTAAAGAATAATGATTTTTTGCACCACTTGCACAACTACATAATTTACTTTAGAGATATTTTGATCCTTAAAAAAGTTAACTTTTGTAATTATAAAAAGAATAAAATTAAAAAATATGATGTAAGTATAAAATATTAGTAAAATTTGTTGGATTAAAAATAATAGTAGCCTAAAATTGGAGTTGAAGAGTTTGAAGAATGGTATATGGTTGGATTAAGATTGTAATTAAGAATTTGTATCCTATCTATCTGTGTGGTAGCAGAGGCTCAGAAGCTTCTTATATGGCTCTGCTCTCTATCCTCATTTTAACTGCAAAATCTTCTACTCCTTCCTTTACACCTCAAATGGCCTCACCAACACTCAAACCACACAAGAGACTAGCAGAGTTTCTCAATGACGAACAAGAACCTTTCATCTTAGAGCTTTACCTTTCAGAAAGAGACTATTCCAACAGGTGGAGCTCCAATGATGGAGATTCAACCAACACTTCGGACAAACCAAAAAAGAAGGGTTTTTTCTATGTTCTAAAAGCCCTGTATAAGAAGCTTTCTTTCCCCAAAGAAACCGAAAGTTTTCTAACCAAAGTTCATGAGTATGACCAGAGAAACAAACATGAAGGTGTCCTTCAACATACCCGGCTCGATCATATTCTTCAGTTTTCGTCAGATACCAGATTTACTATGTTCAGTTCATGCCAAGATATTGGTGAAGAGGGAACCTCCCTGTTCTCACATAAACAGCAGCACTTGTTTTATTCCCGCACTTTATACAACATGGTACCGCAGCAGAGGTAGGACTCAAATTCTTAAATATTTTAGTAACCTCGGTTTCTTACGTTAGAAAAAATTATTAACTGGTTTTGTTGCTCTTACTAGAAACAGAAGGCAGCGGCAGAGATTCATAGAAGGTGGTCATGAATTACTGAGAAAGATTCATGTACCAAGAGCTCCAAATGGTAAGTTGTTTTATTTGGCCTTTTTAAAAACCAGAATTTACGTGACTCCTAACAGAATTTAATTAACTCTTTTCCGGAGATAATGTGTCAAGATTAGTCAGAATGGTAGCTTATGTTGGTGTTATATTATAGAATGGTTTTATAAGATTGTACGAATGAGATAAGATTATTAAATGTGGTGATGGAACAGTGATTGAGGATATTAGGAGAATGCAACAGAGAATACAGAGTAGTGGTGATATTCTTCTGCCAAAGAAAATCAGAGGGAAGTCGTTGTTATCAGCAGCTGGTAGGTGGGGTGGTCTAGTTGAGGAGACAAAGAAGAAAGGGAACTGTGCAAGTACTAGGGTTGTTCTTCGTGGGACTGATGATGTTTCTGAGAAATTGAAATCTAAAAGGGTGTTGCGTAGGATAAAGAAGATGCTGCTTGATTGCGTGAAAGATATTGCCATAACCCTTCCAGCAGAAGACGACAGAAAGAGAGGTTACAGACAATTTATGGGGCCTCTACAGATTGGAAAGCTCCTTCGTCAGAGAACAAACAAATGGGACCAACAAGCTGTAGCTGTAGGTGGAGCAAACCTTACTTACTTATTGACTTTGGATTACTTGAATTCAATCGTGGAATGGAAAAAGTTCGAACCCCACGTCAAGGACATCAGCATTGAGATCACCGATTCAATTTTAGATAACATTCTCAATGAAATTGTAATAGAAATTACTGCAACTTCGACACCAAATACGTAACGTTTCTTCAAATGTCTTGCACCTGACACATTCAAAACTCCTTCTGAATTCGGTTTTTGATCATAACTCGGCTAATTTCCTATTTGACAACCGGAATAGTAATATTGCATGATATTTTCTACCTATTATCACTTGGTTTTTTCCTTTTTAAAAATACGTTTTATCACAACTTGGCATCAATGCTGAAATGTGTGTTAAAACCAAAATCTATACGAATCGAAAAATGTTTTGAAAAGTAACCAAGCTTTATTTATAATCGAATTCGGGATTAACAGCCTCAGTTCACGTCAGTAGACAAGTTAAATATTTGCATTATAAACATACCACATTTGATGTCTGCAGATTTTAATTGTTGTGGTAAAAAAGACTTCATATACGCAAGCTCTTAACAGAAGACAATTAAATCTATAGGATCTCTAACGATTCAACATTTATTCACAAATCATCTGCAGACATTGAGCATACAAACTAAAGTTTATGATACATTTAATTTAAATTTAAATTTGCATTTGCAGTAGTACTCAGTAGTCTTGGTACAAATTCCGCGGCTATAAAATTGTCGAAACTATAACGAGGACTAAAAGATCTCTTTACAATCGAGGATTCTAAATTCATACATGGTGAAGATTTTGACAGAGAAATTGAATATTCTTTAAAGATGGAGGTGAAGTTTTCCATCTCATAACTGCGAAAGGGTTAGGAAAGAACAATTAGTTTTCAACATCGTCGCCGAGCTCTCCGTCTTCAAGTTCCTCATGACCCCCAGATTTCCTAGATACATCCCAGTGCTCCCTCTTGTGTCGTCTGTGCCGGTTTTCATTGTCTGATTCAGGAGAGTTTGCATGCTGCAAGAATATGCTCACACATTTCAGATGCCTATTCCTGAAGCGTAAAACATAAATGAAGATTTAACTCAATAGAAATTGAAAATCAGTTCATACCTTCCTTGACTTCTTGCGTTCACTGCCATGCCTTCGTGATTTTTTAGATTCTTCCTTATCTTCCTTTTCCGAATCCACGTCATCTATACTGCTCTGGTGCCTTTTCCGATGCTTCCTTTCCTTCTCCTTTTCTTTTTTCTTCTCCTCTTTGTAACCATGGACGTCAGCCATGTCTTGATCACTATCTGTTTCATCCTTCCTATGGCGTTCCTTTGACTTATCCTTTTCTCGTTCTCTATCTTTTTCTTTTTTCTCCTTCTCCTTCCGTTTCTCCTCCCTTTCTTTCTCCTTTTTGAACTGCAACAATTATTTATAATGTTAAATATCATTCCAATATAAACACTAAATTACAAACAATAATGAATATCAATGCAGTTTCCCGCCAAGCTCGATTTGTTATAAGGTGCAAGGAAATACAAAAGCTTCACAAAAAGATATTCACACCATTGTAGAAAACCGCAATATTATTATGAGTAGAAAATTGGTAAAGAAAAACCAAGGGCAATCCAAGAACAAAGGTGTAAAAGAAATAAAAAACAGTTTTCTTTCGTTGATTGATTTTCACCTTCAGGACCGCACACGTCCACTATTAAAAGTGGATATACGATTCAATATCTCATCTAAAATCAAATTGCAAATATCAGGGCAATTTCAATGACAAAACAAGACCATTCCAATACAATAAAAACTTGAAAGGTGAAGCTTATGATAGCAGATTGTCTTGGAAAATAGTACAGATGCTACTATGATGGAACCTACTGAAAATACAAATCTAAAGATCTGTAATTAGAATAATAATTTAAGATTTTAGGAACTTTTGTACTGTTTGAAATACTGGGGATATTTAGATGAAGATAAGGATATTATTCTTATAAATTTATATTTAAGATGTTACCAGTTTGAATTTAAGATTAGGATGAAGCTAACATATGAATGCTTTGTTAAAGCTCTACAGTGCCCATGAGTAAAAGTTAACAAGCTCCATCACACAATACTACACTTTATTTAAAAGTATATTTTCCACATAAAAAATAACAAAACGAAAACCTGAGACAAATAAAATCATGCACCTTCTCCTCTTCACGCTTACGTTCCTTCTCTTTTGCTTTTTCCTTTAAGTATGTGATGTATTCCTCAAAAATTTCTCTACTATAGCTTTCGTCCCCAATTGACCTATGGATAAGAACAGGATGGTAAAACATCAAACAAAATGCCGTTCATCGTGGACACACTACTGTACTAGGAACAATTTCTAGGGGTACATGAAACAAAAAAACTAAACACACCTGTACTCTTGAGTCTCCTCAAAAAGTGACTTGCAATCCTCCCATTTTGAGGAAGTAGTAATATCCTTAAAAAGTAAAATATAATGCTTACTATTAATTTATCCAGTCAAACAATGTAAAACATAAATCAGCACTGGTAGAATCTTAGTTTACCTTGAATGTGTATAACAGATTAGTAAAGTCATCAGCAAGGCGTTGGCGCTTCTTGACTTCTTTCTCCTCCTTCTCTTTAGCTCTATCTAACAACTCCTCAAATATAAGCTACAAAAGAGAAGCAAATTGCCTAATTCTGATAATCCATGTTGCAAAGGCATAAACAACATCAAACATCTGGTTAACAGCAAACTATTAATAGAGATTTTTTCCAGCATGAACAAGGGGCCCCACGCTATTGAAGATAATCATAAGCATCATAACTAGATGCATATCACAATTGATAGAATGAGAAAATAAATTTTAAATTGAATTTACAAGCTCAAAACCTATAACTAAAGATTTTACATTTCACAATAAATTTAATTCCATATCACTAACCTGCAAAAAAGAGCCTCAAAATTAACCAAAAGGTGGTGAAACTACCGCAACAAAAACTCAGCCATCATAGATATATAAAATTGAGCTTAAAAAATTGTCTTTCAATTTTCTATAACAGCTAAAGTTAATAAGAACGTCAAAAGCAAATAATGAGGTCCTGATATTGCCTTACACTGTAATAACAGGTATTGTTACTTATTTGGATAACTACTGACTCCCACGCATCACATAATTTATATTTTCAAAGCAAGAAATAAAATCAAATGAAAGATTACAATTGAAATCAACCTTTAAATTGATGTCAGATATTGTTTGGCATGCAGCATCTTCCAACACAGAAGCCTTAAACTCCTCAAATACTGATGTAGTCACCACAATGATCTATTTGAATGAGACAGAAAACTTGGGTAAGCATGGTTTGTCATCAAACAGGTTACACATAAAACGTAATGAAGATCTTTGTGATGCCTACCTTGCCTGACTTAATTGTATCTTTTATGAGTGTCTTGTCTTCATGATACTGTATAAAAATAATGTCAAAAATAGATAATTCAGAAATCACTTTCTCCAAACAAAGAACGCGAAGAGTTACTATAATACTCTAGGTTGACAACTAGGAATTACTAAATAGATATCATAATACTAACAATTTAGTACTTCGTTACTTAAATTCATGTCATCCCAGAAATCTTCAATAATGACACTAAATTTAAAATTTATAAGTGCTCTTAGCTCCTTGAATTTATTTTAAATTACTTTAAGTCAGCAAAAAATACTCTAAATACAAATGGAGAAAATTTACTTTCTTTCTATTGCCTTGCTGCAATACTCGGAATTAATCAACTAAACATGGTAGGATTTAGTCAAAATGGAATTTCACCCGAGATATTGCCTATTGAATGATTGACTAAAATAACAATAATCCAACAGCACAACCTAACAATACCCTTCTAGTTTCCAAAATCAAAACCAGATGCGTAAGCAGGTTATTCCCAACCTACAAACTTGCTCAACTCAACCCAATTACATCTTGAGGATTGGATTATGTCATTAAGTTGGTTTGGTTTCATTTAGTGCGTCCAATTTGATTTGGGTAATGGGTTTATAAGTTTCAAAATCCACTGAACTCAACCAAATTACATAATAAATGTTATTTATCTAATAATTTTGCTACAGAGTAAATAATTATATAGTTGATCAAATGAAATATTGTTTTATGACTATTAAGACTAAATTTTCATATCACAAATGTTAAGAGTAAATATTTTATTCCTTACATCCTTTCTTAGGACCACTTTTAATGAGTTGTAAATAGATTTATGATTATTGTTTTGAAATCTTGGTATTTTAAGAATTATAGTTAATATTTATGTTTTAAGTATTCCATACCTTACAAAGATTAAAAGGGTTAAAAGTATTGATTCTGAGGTTTTTCTTTTCGTTAAAAGTTATAGAAGTGGTCATACTTTTTTAATTATTTAACCAAAATATATTCGGATTGGGTTGCTAACTAAAAAGACAAACTCAACCCAACCCAACTCAATAAAATTTAATTAGGTTGGGTTAAAAACTAGACTAAAATCAACACAACCCAGACCACCTAAACCTTTATGCACATCAATAACAAATGCATCATCAACATTTAAAAGAAATTACTAGAACAAATTTGATAACCTGTTTCTCAAGATCCTCTGCAACATCCTCAAACAAATCTTTTGGGGTGGAACCCAGTGTATTTGATGCAACAGCTTGATATTGAGGTAAATCCCTGACCTACATAAAGAGGAAAATATACCTTATTTTTCTTTCCATGTTATTCCATCTTCCATTGTAACAATTCATTTACCTTCAAGCAATATTCTCGCCATTGAGTTTTAGCAGTAAGAAATCCAGTAGCAACATGTTCTTCAAGCAACTTGCGAAATGCATCACGGTTTTTCCTTTCACCCCGACGGACTCGGTCCTATATCACAATCATAAGCACACATACATACAAACATATTGACTAAATCATAACCACTAATCATACACTTAGGCTATACCTTCTGTATTCTTCTTTGTTCCTCTTCTTCTTTCTCCAAGTCCCGAATATAGTCCTGCCAAAGTCAATCTCAGTTCATAGATCCATCATAGATGACCAACTAAAAGACAATATACCTGAAAAACTAGCAAGCGATCAATTTTTTCAAGTCGCAAGTATCTATCATCATCCTCTAACCGATCTTGGATTTTACGCCAATGACTATTCACCTAAAATGAAATACAAATAGTAAGGAAATGGTTCAAGGACATAGCAACCAAAACAACCAAAATGAACTTCATATTTAAAAAGTGCACCTTCACATAATCACATGACTCCAGAAATTTTCTATATTCTGCTATATTCCGCCGGTGTTCCTCCGCCGCATTTTCCTTCTCCTTAATTTTTCACAGTATATATAACATTAAGAATGTCATAAAATAAAATTTGAAATACACCTATGCAAATTTTAGCGTTTCAATTTTAAAGAGCAACTTGAATTAAAATTGGGAGTTGACTCGCCACCATCTCATTGCTATATTTTATTCTTAAACAAGAATTCACTCTCCCCAGTTGCCTGCTGTACACTCTTCGGAACAAATAGAAACAGTATTCCAGAATAAGCAAACCACTTGTCAACATTATAAGCATCCACCCCTCACTTACAGCAATAGACAGGTACCCGCCCCAGATTTCAAAACAATAAACAGTAGCAGACTCATCAACCTCCCCATCTGTTCATAGTTCCAATTAACAAAATGAGACTAGAAAGAGGTTCTATGATTCTTTCCTTGCTCTTAATTCACACTTAGGGCATAAGGAATTTGGATCTTATGTTAGTGCTAGCAACAACTTTACAACATCAAACTCCTGAGAGAATGGTGACAATCAAACACTCAGCATGCAATTTGGACTCCCAAGACTTTAAGGAGATTACATGCTGGATAACATCAGAGCAATAGCCTTTTTGCCATTTTGTTTTTAGTTCTTACTTATTTCGGGAATGAGCTTGGACTTCAGTGCAGCAATGTGCCTAATCACTGAGGTTTTCAAATTATTCTAGTTATTACGAATGTGGCTTATATAATTTTAAATCGAAATGTAGTTGATAAAACTATTTTCAGTCATTGGGTCGCTGTTTGCTTGATGTAATAGAAATGCTCGGACATTAAATTCTAGCATAAATATTAAGTGCTCTATTTCTTTTTAATGTTATCAAAGAATGTTATGCTTTTGTAACATATAACTAACTTTTCAGTAGTCAACAATGTACTTGAAAACCATATTAGTATCTTGACCCTTCAACACAGAATTATAATCTCCATCGAAGAAAACAACCAAGCCTATGACAACAACATTCCACATCAAAAATAGCTATCATTTTTCCTATCATGAAATTTAGGACATAGGGAAGATGTAGTTTTGGGAATGGAAAGGGGTTAGAGTTTAGTGATTGAGGTATGAGAAATTGAACTAAATAAAGTTTTAAAAGGAACAGGATAGGCACCTTGAATAGTTTAAAGCTCAATTTATGTAATAACTGCATTCCCTCTGTTTCTTGAATCCATGTTCAACAGCGGAGAACTAACGAGTGAATTTCAGTTCTGATTATAAGTCTCTACAATCCATTTGTTCACTTCATTCTATTTTTAGTTTCTTCTCACATGAATTACACAGAGTGGTTCTTTAATCATAATTTTAATTACAATAATGATACATATCTAATATACTTGTCCTCCATGCCATGTAACACACAAGAAAATAAAGCAACCATAAACTGCATACAAAGTCATGGTTCCTGACAAAAGACGGTCAAATAAAAACCTACAACGCACTAAAAAACATGTGAACAACTTACAAAACCACAAGTCCCCTTAAATTGCATTCAAATCATAATTTTAATTACAATAATGATACATATCTAATATACTTGTCCTCCATGCCATGTAATAAAATAAAGCAACCATAAACTGCATACAAAGTCAAAGTTCCTGACAAAAGGCGGTGAAATAAAAACCTACAGCACACTGAAAAACATGTGAACAAATTACAAAACCACAAGTCCCCTTAAATTGTGTTTAAAACCAAAAAAATGGCTTTGGAATAAGATGGAAAGATGCAAGCTTGATCGATGCTAAACTAAGCTAAGCTTTTCAATGTATTTACTAAAGCCAATAATACAATTCAAATTATTCCCTACATTATGAAATAGAAACACAAACCAAAATTTTAAGTGCTATGATGTGACCAAATGACAATAAAATCCACTTAGCTACCACAAGGTCCACTACCCACCAAATAAAACAATTTTTTCCTCAAATGTACATGTAAAAAAAATTCACAACTCATAAGAAAAAATTGTATGCAGCTTTCTTGGGCACAAGATCTACATTTAAATGGTGTGTCATGACCTCAAAGGTTCACGAAGAAGAAAAATGTAACATTCTCACCTTCCTCTCAAGTTCCACCATGTAGCTTTCAAATAAATCTTCTCGGTCTCTTGGTCTTTCAACAGCATTATATCGTTCATCATTTTCAAACATACTAATGGCTTTGCTGATTACAGTAAATAATTAATTAGAAAATTTAAGTTGGACTATTTCAACGTAAGGAGACCAACTAAAAACAAATTGTTACCCAAACATGCAGAAACATACCTCCATCTCATGGAGGATGTAAGTTCCTTGCACTCCTGAAAGGATAATATGCAGAGTTAAGTAGTTAACTAATAAAGAACTAATTAATCAGGTATTATATTCAACATACTTCCAACATCTTTGTGAATTCTTCACGGGCTCTTTTCTGCTTCATCCGTCTCTCTTCAGCCTCAAGCTTCTTCCTTTGGCCCAAATACTGAAGAAAGATTAAATTGATTCAATGTTACAAAGCCAGACAGAACCATTACAAAATCATTGAAAATGATAGCAACTATGTCGAGCAACTGAATTGCTTGATTGATGCAAACTTAAACATCAACTTCAAGATAGTTCATAGAATTTGCTTGTGAGGCTTGCTTCTCACCTCATTAAAGGCTTGTTTTCGCTCACCAAGTGTTTTCAGGGCATTATATCTTTTGTCATTGATGATTTCTCTCATTGCCTGAATTACAATTAAAAACTAAAAATTAGCATTTGCATCACAGTCAAAAAAAAAGTGGAAAAATGAAAGGAAGACCATCTACCTGTTCCCAGGTCCAATCAGACTGAACATTCACAGATTCCAGCAGTGCTTTAAATGCATTTTTTGCTTCCTAAAAGAGTAAATAAATTATGTCGCATTATATATAAGGATAGAAAAAAAAAAGATCTCTTTAAAGATTATTAATAAAAGAATTTGCATTATATGAATTCTTACCAACTTATTTGCGTATACCAAGGTTTCATCATCAATGGTTTTCTCCTCAGATGAAATCACATTATTTTTCCCAACCTCAGCCAATGCTTTTTTAGCTTCCTGCAAGAGTTGCAAGAAAAAAATCAGTAGACTAAATACAGATTCTTAATTGGACAACAAATGAATGAGATTGTCTCCCACGAGCTTTCTATTATCAATGATGATCAATGTTAAACTGCAGCAATGGCAGAAAACTGATTGGCCACAATTTCACTGCAGTTACTTAACAACTTTCAAATAGTGGGCAATGGCAGTCACCATACCATTAGCAGTCATGGAGGTTGTAGTTTTCATTCTTAAAACCGAAACAGAAATTTTTGGGTTTCCTGTTTGTGAAAACTTACAAAGAGACATTGGTTTTGTAAACAGTTTTCAAACATTACTCTCGTCAAACAATATTTTTGGTTTTCAAAAACATCAAATATTTTCCGGATATAGGAAGGAAACAGACCATGGAAAACACAAAAACTTCCATCACACTCATTGTAAAATTTAAGAGACTGGACTATGTTTGATTTCTATTTTCAAAAACTGTTTTCAGTATTTAGTGCCAAGAAAACAGGCAGGCCCACCATGCCTGTATTTCACCACCACGTGCAGCAGCACTCTAGACGAGGCACACCCTAGAGCTAAGACCACAAAATGGGAGAATGAAAAAACATCTATCGGGTGTTTATGCTGTTTTGGTTTTGAAAACAATTTTCAAATGTAATAAAATTTTCATGACAAATTAATTACAGAGTAGCATAAACTTAATTCATACAAAAAGGAAGAGTAGAAAAGTATGGAAACTATCACAAGCCAACATAAACAATTATGTTGCAAATTAAGTAAAGGCTGAATTTTTAGGTTCCACAAAGATAGTCAATTATGGAGGCATTTATATAGTTTTTGATTTAATAAATACTAATATCTTGTAAATAAAAATAATAATAAATAAATAAATATTAATAATGAATTATAAATAAAAAAAATATCACCAAAGAATGAATAAGAATAAGTAAAGAATATTAATAAAAATATAATTTTCAAAATTAAATATTCTAAAAATCCGCTTATTTTTATTTTTTACTTTTCTTCAATATAGAAATCTCTATGTCCATTCTCTTTCACCTGTTTCCTTCCTTACTACCAAACAACATCTATTTTCACTCTTTTTGTACTCTCTTTCTTACTTTCTTTTCACTTCCAGTTCATTTCTTCAATCTAGCAAACAGAGCATAAGAATATGTGCATGTTAATTAATGATAAAAACAAGCCCCATCAATTACAATAATTACCTCAATATTTTGAGGAGAAGATCCATTTGCAGAAGCAAAATCTTGAGATGCTTGATTTTCGACACTGCAGAAAATTTTCAATACACAAGTCATTATTGGAAAACTACAACTAAACCACACACGAGGGAAAAAAATGAACATGCAGAACAGAGGTCTATACATGGGTGGCATTTTGGATAGTTGAGGTGAGTTCTCAGGTAGTCCTGAGCTTCCTGTAACTACTACAGGCACAGCACTTGTTGTTCCCGCACTGCTTGGTTCAACACCTGTGGTGCTTGAGGTAACTGCAGCGTGTGAAACAGAGGTCCCTAATAATCCAGAAACCAACTGCTGAGAATCGGTTGATGCAATTGGAATGACAGAAGATGGGCTGGAAGCAGGCCCATTTGATGTCAAAGAAGGGTTCAAGCTAGCTGCATTAGCTGCTGTTGATGTTGCAATTGATGAGACAACAACATTGGGTGTATCACTTGTTTCTGACTGCATTCCCTGGTTTGCAGCTTTTTGTGCCTGCTCCCGAGCCAACTGAAAGAAAATATTTCAATTTGAGATGAGAAAAATAAAAAAGTTGAAGTGAAGAAAATTAAAAAGAAATACAAATATAAGCATGTAATCATTACTAACAAACCTGAAGTTCCTCTGGTATTGACCACGTTGATTGTTGAGTAACCTTATTGTAATAATACCTGAAAGAAGTCAAAGCCAAAATATAAATCATTACATATTAATGACAAAGAAAGACGCATAAAAAAGATGTCAAACAATAGGAGAGAAAACACACTTTTTTCCATCTGAAGAAGTGAATTCTTTCCAAACAGTCGATGCATCAGCTCTCTGTCACATCCAGCAGAATTAGTGGGATTTGAAAATGCTAAAATTATACCACCCAAGAAAGATCAGGTATCAAGGTTATGATAATTAACCACATGCAGTGACAAGAAACAATAGGTGGAAACTAAACAAATAAAGGAAAGAAAACATCCCTGAAAATTGTTAAGTGATATTATTGCCACAACTAACAAATTACAATAAATAATACAATAAAGCAGAAGTTGCACATTCCTATACACAAATATGTAAGCAGACCCCAGTGCAATGCAGAAGCCACCACAAGATTGTAAAAAGTGAAGCGGGCAAAGAAAAGGAAAGCATAAAGCTTGTATCTCTTCTTGTGTGTGTGTGTGTGTGTGTATGTAAGAACAGAAAATAAACATGCAAAAGATACAATTGATAAAAGACACCACAAAGAAAACCCTACAAAATTACTGGAGGAATGGGATGGGAAGGGTCCGGTCAACCAACAAGTAATGGTATTGCAGAACCACATCTATACAACAATCTCACATTTTATGTTTTAAGAAAAAATAAGATTGTAAATAGCAAACTGTTGCCTGCCTTGAGAAAGTGCTAACCCGCCTTCATAGTGACCATATAGAGCAGTTGTTAAAATTTCTCCTGACTTGCCATGACATCTACAAATCAGTGGAAGCACATGCACATAAAAGGATATTCGCACCATAAACCTTCTATGATCATTGAAAACATTGTATAAATGACCAACATCCATATAAGATACCAGTTTGATTGACCACATTACACTTTCAAAGCATGTTCCACAGTAATAAAAAGTGACATTCACAAGAACATCGACAAATTATTAAAACCACTCACCTCAATAGGTGACATCAATTCCAAAGGTTTCTCCCAACTTGATTGCCTTGTCCTCTTGTTGTAGTAATATCTGGTTAATTTGAGAAAACAATAACTTCTAATTATGATTCTAAAAATTGTAAATCAAAAAAACACAAGACAAATAGATTATTTCCAAAAATAGTTAATGACAAATATACAAGATATTTAGTTTTTGCTAGCAAAGTAGAACATGATTATGTTCACCAATACCTTCTCCCATCTGCAGAAGTGTGCTCTTGCCAATCAGATAAGGATTGCTGGTTAGTAGCATTACTTACCTAAAATTGATCAGAATAAAACACTGAGAATTGCAATAATAAGCTCAAATTTCTCAGAAATCATAATATAACAAATAATATTTTATTTATAGAGAAGAAATGTAATTCATTGTATCACATTTAATATAAGGCATCATCACTATTCTTTTACAACATATTCCATGATGGATACCTAGACCCAGAGACAGAAGAAAATGAAAGGCAAGCGAGAATACAAGTTCAACCAGACCACTGATTTGGAGAATTTACACCAGGTATGAACAAAGAGCAATAACTGCCATGAGACAGTTATTGTTAGGAGTACGGCAGTCAACATGACGATGATTCTCAGAACATAGAGTGCAATAACTGCTATAAGGAAGTTATTGCTATGAGTAAGTCAATTTTTGTATGATAATTTTTAGAATGTAAAGAGTAGAGTACAATAACTGCTATAAGACAGTTATTGTTAGGGAATATGGCAGTTTGTACAGTACAATAGAGTTAGGAAACAGGGAGATACTTTGTGCATGCAGCATTCTGATGTTTCAGGCAGAAAGTCTGCGCTCCAGTACGACATGATGTAGCCTGTAGGAGCTTTATGCTCTGGATGAACCTTGGTTCAGTATTTACTAAATAAAATAAAATATAAAATAAGTGTTACAATTGTGGGATTTTGTCATAATACCAAATTTATGTAATGTGACATAATAAATTTCCTCATGTGCCTGTTTACTAATTACCAATAGCATATAATTCATGCAGCTGTATTTGGACAATCCAAAATCCAGAGGCATGCAATATAAGGATCACATCTCGCAGATTTGCTTAACCTCCATAAAATTAAGGAACATACAGAGATAATGAACTGAATAAAAATATTCCTAATTCTTTCTTTAAAATTCGGACTAACACACATTGTATGGAAGCAAATAGCAGTCATCCATTTGGAACACACATGAATCATTGCATTGGTGCAGGGTGGCTTTGCTATTGCAGCAGATGTGACTATGTTTTGTGGAAAAATTCTGGTGGCTACACAAGCAAGTAGCCACAGTTTCAACTTCTGGGTTAAACCCTTTTCCATGACTCAGCGGATGAATCCGCCTGTTTTAAAGTTTTGTTTTACTTTTCTCTTAAAAGATTTTGTTTTCAATTTTGGGTTTATAAATTTTGTGCCGCCATTCAGGCTTTTGTCCCCCACAATAACTTCCCTTTTTTTATATGAACATTCAGCCATTACCTGTTCCTCTTTTTAGCTTCCCACTTCTCTCAATTACCTTTCTTCTCCAATTCCTTTTTGTCAGATATTTTCAAAACTATGTTCTTAATCTCTCCCACACCTCTTATTTATTAATTTACTAATTAATTTTGCATATTTTTCTCTTTTACAGCCTTTATATATGTATGATATAAAACTATAAATTTTGTGCATGGTTTTCAAGACTTCACAACAGCAACCATCCCACTAGCGTTTTGGTGGTGGCCTCTCTACACTGGTGTAGGATTAACAATGTATAGCACACACCTACAAGGGGAAACATAGTACAACACTGACAATGGAAAAATTACCATCAAATGGGAAACAGTTGATGCCATAGTCATGTAAATAACAACTACAATATAAAAAGCGTAAGAAAAGGGAACCCCAACATTGGAATTCCAACAAACTGTCATATATAAGTAAAGCTTGTATAAACAAAAGCATTTGAACTCTGGTGGAAATTTCTATATAATGAACACAAAGTTAGTACTAGGCATTGAAAAATAAGTATTAATAAAACACTTACCGCGTCAGTCAATGTAGCTCCAGATGATTGCAACCCAGCCGGCTGAACAGATGTAGAAGGTGCAACACTCTGAGATGCAGATGACGGCCAAGGTTGACCACCAGGAGGAGCAAGCATTTGAGGTGGATGCTGGTATTGAGCCAATGCATTTGCATTATCATGCTGCTGACCATATGATGGTGTGAACTGAAAGGTACAATGATGTTAGAGTGTAGAAGGTACTAAGTAACTCAGGAGAAACCTAGCAATCAACTATAACAATAAAGCTTTAAAAAGTAAGGCAGCACATACAGAATATGAAGAATGAGGAGGTGCTCCAGAAACAGGTAAGCCAGGCATATGATTACTTAAAGGGGGAACAGTTTGCGAATGAGGTGGGATAGATGACATTGGTCTGTTTGTCTGAACATATGGCATGGGTATAGGTTGTGATGAAGGAGCAAGATGACCAGGCTGCATTGGTCTTGGAGTCAATTGCTGCATTTGTTGAGAATATTGCAACTGTTGACCTTGAATGACAGGCATTCCCACATTTGAAGAAGGAATAGCATGTCCTGCAGGTCCAAATTGTTGTGAATTCATAGGAACAAATTGTTGCCCTTGCTGAGCTTGAATGACTGGCCGAAACTGCAGACGAAAGACACAAGAGTGATGGAAAAATTATGATAGATTCTTATTTTGAGATCAAGAAATTGTAGTTAATATCATGAAGAATACAATAAAATCTGCAAAAATAAGGATGAACCAAAACTTTGGGAACCCAACCATCAGACACACTGGGAGAGAGAGTTGAAGAAAAAATTGAAAATTAAAAAGCATCATTTTCCACAAAAGTGAAGACAGCATGAACCCCAACAGAGAAAACACAAAAAAAATAAGTCAGACATTAAGACTCGAGCTATTGCTTGTATCACCATTTGACATTCCCATAATCCAAGCAAGTACGTCACTAGACACAATCACCACAAGTTAACAAACAAATATTTCATCGTAACAAGATTCATGGTAGGTATTGAGAGAGAAATACACTACCTGCATGCTAGAGGGCTGAGAATTATTGGCCATTTAACACAAACAGTCCCTGCAAAGAAGAAATGGAAGCATCAATCAGCAAAAAAGAAATTGCATCTTGAAGGCTTATTACATTGCTAAATTATAATGTCTTTGTGATACATGGTAATAAAACCTTGTAGAAAACATGAATACTTTCCCAACAACGTAGCATTTGACAGAGTTATACCTTTGCTTCCTAGTTCTATTAAAGGCTAACGGTCATCAAGAAAAGCTTGCATTCTAACTGTTATTATGCCATGTCAGGAAAAAAAAAAGAACGATAGAAGGCAGCCATTAGAGAAAGAAAAATTAAATTATTCATATTTTTGGGCACATTTTATCCTTTTAACCTCTACTCAGTAACTGTGCACTCTCCAGTTTCAGTTTCCATTTCGAGCATAGTGCTATGCTATAAACCAAAAGCCCTTATTTTCCTAATCGTATGAGAAAAATATGCAAACAGAGAGGCTCAACGAGATGGTTTGCAAGTAAAAATAATGACAGAAAAAAAAAATAACACATGTGGAATCGCTGCTCGTGTATATCTTTCCTCATGCAAAAATCATCTCGAACTCTAAACTGACACTGGAATTTCAAAAAACGAAACGAACTGTCGAATGTTACAATGTCCCTGAACACTTCGCACAGATCAATCACGCTAGGCAAATAGTTTTGTATCTTCAATCCTATTATAGCCCAATCGATGACAGCCAATAATATCATTCATCCAAAGGAAATAATATCAGAAATCTTCAATTCTATCAAAGTCTAACAGAAGAAAACGACGAATATCGTTCTGCGGCGAAACTTATCAAGATTCATTGCACCTGGATAGATCGCTCTTGCGAGCAAACACAAAATTCAAAAATACGACGAAAATGGAGCGCGAATAGGGATGAAAAACTTACAGCGGTTGCAGACACGAATTAAAGTTCGAAGCTATTCGTCTGGCTAACTTTGCAGAGATTTTGTTGTCGTTCCGAATCGAAACCCTGTGAATTAGGGTTTATGAGAAATTGCAAAGACTCAGCAACATAACTGGCAAAAACCACAGTAAGAGTAAACGATGGAGAATGTAATAAAAATAAATAAAGACTAAGTTATAGGTTTATTTTTATATGTGTTAATTTATATTCAGTTTGGGATATATAGTCAAAAACTCTCTTAATACAGTCTTTTTAATAATTATAGTCTTTTTAATACAACTTATTTTATTATTTTTTCTTTTATATTTTGTAATTGGTTTTTTAAATTTTATAATAAAAACTACATATAATAAAAAAATTATAATTATTTTTAAGGGCATATTTTATATAAAATTTTAAAAATATATATATATTTAATAATTATAATAAAAATTATTTTAGTAATTATGATAAAAAATAATTTCTTTTATTTGATGTTATCATAATGAAAAGGTTAAGACAATCTTATGCACATGTATTTCATTAGTATTTATAAAAAGAATTATTATTTAATTGTTAAAGTGTGTTTAATAGATCCGTGATATAAGTAAAAGTAAACTTCAAAATCACATCTCATGTGATCTCTATTTTTGCTACGTTTTTTAAGTTGTTATTCTTAATTTTGTTAAAGAAAAATATCCTTGTAATTATTTCACTCTAATGGAAGTGGATTAAAAATAGGTATGCATAAAGAAAAAAAAAGATTATTTTCATATTAGAAGAGTGAGGTGTTTTTTTATTTGACTATGGAGAGAATGTGATTTTGCAAACAATGGGAATAACTCCCAATTTTAAAATCTTGAAAGAGTTTATTTTCATGTATAATCATCGGGTCATAACATTTTTTATGTAACCGATCGATTAACTCATGAAAATTGTCATTTTTTAAAAGTTGAGATAACGAGGACCGATTGATTATCATTTTCATATATCATAGTTTGGTATTAGATATCGAAATAATGAGCATAAACCTAATAGTTAAACATGTTTATAAGCTATTGAAGTGTAATTTAGTCAACCTTAATTAAAAGTTTATTTCAAAAGTTATGAATATAAAAGTAAAATAAAGGAGTATGTGATTGCATTTATTATGAAATTAATATTGTGTCATAATAACTGATTGGATTCAGTAACTAACTTGAACTTTGTGTCTTTGTAGGTACACAACTGCTCAGCCCGAAGACTAAATCAAGAATATTAAAAACAACAATAACCAAAATCGAAAATAATGTAGAAAAGCTAGTAATTAAGTGTAGAGGAATGATTCTTGACCCCACTGTCCGGAACAATATAAACATTACTATATAGTTTATATTAATCTTGAAAAATGTTATCCTATATAAGTTGAGTTATTTTTTAATGAATTTGCAAGATGATATGGTAATCATAAAACAAGTCGAAAGAAAGTTGAAAGGATCATGAATTTGCAAAATTCATAAAGTTTGTGTAGAAAATGGTTACAGATTTCCATTGTATTTAGCTTTCGAATGCATAAGTATTTTTATCAAGTTTACATCGGTAAATTTAGGGTTGTTCACTTTAGATGATTGGAGTATATTTTGAAGTAAAGTTTGTGAAAATTAGTGTAGAATTTGACCAATGTGATAGATAAAAAAGATTGTTTAATTGGTATAAATTAAAGATTACCAAAATGTCCCTAGTTATAAAAATAATATAAAATGATAATTGTTAATGTTATATATAATTGTAAAAAAGTTTATAAGGAAACAAAATAATATAATTTAATTTTTAAAATGTAAAAATATTATGCACGAGAGAATAACCGAAGGAAGAATCAAATATCATAGAGATGAAATCAAATATCACAGAGGTAGGAACCGAATACAAATAATGAAACCGAATACACAAGAAGGGAGAACCAAATACACACCAGGAGAACCGAATACAACCCCATCCACTTTTATTGCTTGAGGTAGAACCAAATACTATTCTCTTTAACCTAAAATGGTTTGGTGGCTTCTGCATCTTTAATCTTCTTCTTCAACCACTATTTTCTTCATCTTTATCCATCAATCCCATTAACATTAACCATAGACCAGTTCCTTCGTTTTTTACGTGTTATTTTTCCTCTAACAAACATGACACTTTAATAAAAATCACTATAAATTCTAATCGAAAGCAAACATGACATTTTAATGCAAATCACTACAAATTCGAGTGTGATAACAAGGAGATAAAAAAAATTATATCTCGTAAATGAGCATAATTTCATCTTCATATATCAACTGAATGAACACAATCTATCTTACAAATTCATCCTCGCGTTCTATCTTGAACAGTGCATTCCGCTTATGAGAACACAAGTTCAAAGATACTTATTTCAAATTGCTATGTTCTTTTACACACAATTACATCAAACTGTTTTTTTGTTCTCCTCATATTTAGTTTTGATGTTCAACTTTTCTTACTTTGTAAATAAGAAGAATTAAATCTGATATTTTAAAATTTAATATTTGTATTTAAATAAACTGCAATGTTTAAACACCTTTAACACCAATATTATCAATAATATTTAGACATGTGAGATATAGATAAAATCATATCAATCAATGACGTGTCATTTCACGTTATGAAATAAATGGAAAAAGTCTAAGTTGAATTTTTTTTAACAAACAAAAAACTAAACTAACTTCTTTTAAAGGCTAGAGAACAAAACGAATTAAGTAGGAAAAAATCCAAACACATCATTTAGCCAAAAATAAAACACATTAATTAAACAGTAAAAATACATATTAATTAGCGAGGCGCTTGTTATTTTAATTCAAAAACAGTAAAATGGACTCATCATTACTGTATGAGATCACTTTGATAAGAAAATTTATGGAAAAATATGGACGTGTGAAGTGAAGCACTCTTCGGGAAGCAAATCTGTGTTGAATTGTATACAAGATTACAACCATATATGTTCGGGGTACTTTGTCCCTAGGGAAGCTGTCCAGTTTTGTTCTTTTAGTATTTTACGTGTTTCCTTTTAAATTTCTTTTCTAGGTTAACAAAAACATAATTTCAGGGCAATTTAAAAAATCGACACGCATTTTTTATACACTTGTTAACCATTTTTTTTTAAATTGCAACAAATCTCATCTCTTAGAAAGTTACAAAATAATGTATAAGGTAACATGCTGTTAATATTTTATACTGTCAAATAGATCAACGTATACATCATATATCTTCGTTAAAAGATTAAATTATCGATAAGTTGACGGAAAATGGATCGCAACAAAAACTATTTACTTCAAGATAATGCTTCAACTTTGTGTTTTTTCCTCAAAATAATTTACACAAGACAACATCAACAATAACAATAATAATAATTTAAGCAGTTTAAATCAAATCTTACCACAAGAAACGACATTAGAAGTTAAGTACAATATTACCCTTTGTTCGATTGTTCTAAGTTAAGTACAACATTAGAAGTTAAGCATAATAATTTAAGCTCATTGTTTTAAGTTGTGAAGTATCCAGCAAGAGTACACCATGTTAGGCTAATAAAGAAGAGACACAAAACTAAGTCAGATTTTGAACTAGACAGATAACTAATATCTCCAATACATAACATTCATGTAGTAGACAGCAATACACCTGGAGAGGTTGTGTCCCATCCGAGTTTCGGACAACAGAAAATAAGGCTACACGAAATTAGAACTACGAAACCCTCCACTGACACAAATACAAGAAATGATGTCCAATCAGTCTCCACTTGCACAACCCTTGCATCCACAATGAACACACTCTATGACCTTTTCCTCCCTAAGTTGCTTGGGAACTCTGCAAACACAAGTGGTGGCAAAATTGTGGTCGCGTGGCTGCATGCACCTCAGGCAGCATAGACGTTCATAACCAGGCTGCAATTCGGACCAGAAACACGATTTAGGTACTCAACGTCCAACATAGAAGAAATAAAATCAAGTACCAGTATTACGATAATATTGTTTTGGCTGAGTATCAAACACTTTAAAACAATTAACATCTTCAAGAGGGCACAAATGAGTCCAGCATTAACATATTTTCTCATTTCACAAATACTCAATATCAATATCAGACTGAAAATGAGTTCAGACTGGACAATTTTGACTTCATAAAGTTGATTTCGATTAAAAGCCAGTTTGAAGCAATGTGGTTTATGTAAAAATTTAACCCATCTGAACAAAAGCTGAATGTATCTTACATTAAAATTGTGTTTAATCACAAAATTCTGTTTGAAACAGACACCGGATCTTTTTTAAAACAAGTTTACAAATGACAAAATCATGGTTAAAAGTGAGAGAAATGCAAGCATCCAATGCAACCTAAAACAGTGCAGCAGGACGGCTGCTATACCAGTGAATGTCATGTATACAAGATAACCTATTTTCTACTATACACATAAATGCTAAAGAAGCCTAAAACTAAAGATATGATTAAGCCTTCAATAATAATCAATGCCAGGGATATAATGAATCTAGGCATAGTAAACAAGTTCGTCAATATTGATTGGTTATGAATCATAAACCAGCATGAACACTGATCATTGGTGTTTCTAATTTCACCACCAGATTTTAAATGAGAATGGGCATACACTTAGCAACTAACATTATCGAAAATCAGATATTTTATTGCAAGAAGAAATATTGCAGACGTTTTTATTGCATAAGAGGTGTTTCACGACGCCAGAAAAATGAGGGAGTTTTGTTATCAAGATGGATTTGGATAGTTTAAGAGAGAGTAGGGCCAGAGAAGGTTCTTGGTTGAAAAGTTTCCTTATAGAAGGAGAATATGGATTTGTAGATGCATCTAAATTGCTACTTAAGTTGTTATAAAGTTTGAGCCTAAATCACAGTTCAAATAATAGTGGGGAGTCAACTGGTCGTAGTGATCCCCAATCTTCAGTTTAACGACTGATTGTTTGGTTTTGTAAGCCACCAAGATATTTCTTTGCATGGTAATTAATCAATTTTTCTGTAGTGACCTGCTTGGATTTGATTGTCCTTGTCCGGATCTGTTTGGCTACTTTCCCTTGCTATCTCTTGCTTAATCAAAACAGTCATAAATGACCCAAAGACTCATAAAACCATGAGGTATTTTCATTGATGAGCAATAAAATGCTAAGTAAATGAGTAACAGCTTGGTAGATGTTGGAACTCGAAATTTATTTTCGAGGAATATATTACTATAGTTTAGGTGAGGGTATCCTTATTAAAGTTTTTCGAGAGGAGCTTGAGATGGGCAATGGTCTTTTTTCAGAGGCTTTTCCTGCATGTTTCATCTATCTGATTGCAAAGTTTTCCTAGTAGCCACTTCTAATCCAACTAAGAAAATAAATTACTATTTACAAAGGGACTTTAATTAACTATTTGGATATGGATAATATAGAGAACTACAATTCTATTTCGTTTTACACTATTACTTGATTCTATTTCTCCCTCAACCAAGTTAGATAGAAGAGTTTGGATAATATCTCCTCCAGTACTTTCTCCTACAAAGCTTTCTTTCAATTTCATACTCGCACACCTGACCTTCAAAAGCTTCTACCTGATATATCCGTTTTAAAATCCAAACCTCTTAAAAAGGGCAAGACCTCTCATATGGTAATGGTTAACATGATTAGTGGTAAACTCATAGACCTTACACCCTGCTATTGGCCCTATTCGAGAACACTTAGCCAAATCTGTTCGGGAGACTTATTTTTAATTCTAAGTTTTAGGCAACTAAAGGACTTCTCGTCCTCCATCTAGTCGAACTTCAATGAAGTTTCTTCTCCAATGAAAAAAGAGATAAAAAAACAAAAGCTTTTTAAAAAATAGAATAAAAACATATTTTAGGTACCTTCTTCCATTTGGCAATTAGATTGCGGTCAGCATATCCTTGATCTAGACAGAATTCATACAGTTCTTTAGAAATTTCCTTTCTCCGATGGTAGAGGTCAAATATGTAGCGGCTCTTCTGGTGTGCAATCTTAAATATTGGCCACAATGTCTCACATTTTCTTTTGCCATCATGTGGATCATTCTCAGCTGCCACATAAAAGGTATAAAACTATTAATTTAATAGAACACAATATAATCTAGTAAGGCAAGCACATGATGTAAATCTCCAACCTTCCCTCATCTTTGCTTGGAGTTCACGGAGTGTAGGCTCAATTAACTCCCAACCCTCTGGGTATTTAACACGATTTGTCTTTACTTTTGGCATTTTTATATCTGTTTAAGGAAACATGGAATCAAAGGGTCAATTTCCATACATTCTACTGAGCAATTTCCACAATTTGCATCTTGAAGGCTTATTACACTGCTAAATTATAATGTCATGATGGTAAGAAATCCTTTTAGACAACATGAATATTTAGCATTTGACAGAGTAACAACATAACAGTTAAAAAAAATTAACACATGTAGAGTCACTGTTCATATATATCTACAGGAACTTTCATCAAGCAAAATCATCTCGAACTCTCAACTGACACCGAGATTTCAAAAAACGAACCAAACTCTCGATTGTTACAATGTTCCTGAACACTTCAAACAGATCAATCACGCTAGGCAAATATATTTGTATATTCAATCCTATCAAAGCCTAATCGAAGACAGCCAACAGTATCATTCACTCAAAGGAAAGTAAGAGAATCAGAAATCTTCAATTCTATCAAAGTCTAATCGAAAATCGTTCAAAAGAAAATAAGAGAATTATTAATAATCAAATAAGTTCATCAATTATTGGATTTTACTATTCCTCGAAAAGCTTAACCTAGGTTAGCCGCTGCAAACCTAGAAGATAGCAAAGAAACTTATCAGGATTCATTGCACCTGGAAAGATCGCTTTTGCGAGCAATCACAAATTTCACAAAAAAAACGACGGAAAATGGAGAGCGAATAAGGATGAAAAACCTACAGCTGTTGCAGACAGGAATCAGAGGTCGAAGCTGTTCGTCTGGCTGACTTCGCAGAAATTATGTTGTCGTTTCGAATCGAAACCCTTTGGATTAGGGTTTAAGAGGAATTCCAACGACTCAAAAACATAACTGGAAAAAACTACTGTAAGAGTAAACAATTTTGAGTAAGGCGACTGTAACAAAAATAAATAAAAACTACGTTATATGTTTACTTTTATATATGTTAATCTTAATTTATATTCAGCTTCGTATGTATAATTTATAATATCAATAGCCTATACTTTATACCATTATCTTTATATCTACATGATTTTTTTCCAATCAAATAAGTTTATATTATATAGTATGTCTCGTAGGAAAATCCGATTAATCACATATAAGACAATTAATCATTACTTGGATTAACGAATTTGATTGATTATTAATCGATAAAACAAATTAATCGATTATGAGTTAAAATACATTAATTTTATTGTTAATTAATTTAAAGATAAAGTATAAATTTAAGATAAAGCCATATGTGATTTATATCTACTGTGCCATTAATTATTAACCGTTTAACGTTAAAATTTCTTATGAAAATATATTTCAAACAATTTGAATGATCAATTAATCCAAGGTCGAAACATATATCATTCTGAATTTTGATAATTTCAATTTTTTTTTTCAATTTTATGGTTTTTAAATAATTATTTTTAAATTAAAATAATTGTCTTATAATTCTTTCTCCTTTAAGTCTACAAATTTAACTATTTTTTAATTATATTATTTAAATAACTATTTTTAAACAAAAATAACTATTTTATCATTTGACTTTTTTAAATGATCGTTTACATAAATTTAATTATATATATATATATATATATATATATATATATATATATATATATATATATATATATATATATATATATATATATATATATATATAACCCATGTGTTATATTATCATTATCAGATGTGTTTATCGGTTTTGATGTGCACCTTTTTTATAAATTTTATTTGTTAAATATGTATTTATTAAATTAAATAATTGACATATTGTTTTATTTTTAGAGTGATTGGTTGTTTAAATTAATTATTTTTAAATTAAAATAATAATTTTTTTAGTTACTATTTAGTTAAGTTTAACTATTTTCTAAGTTTAAATCATCTAAAACATATGTTTTCGTTTAATTATTTTGTTTGTCTCAACTTTCATTGTTATTGATCTTTATTTTTTAAAAAAATATCAACTTCATCCAGAGTTAGTTTAATGTGTATCATTTAAGATCATTATGTTAATTATGTGGTGATGTGGCAAAAGACTGTAATGATGTGACAAAAGACATTTGCGAATGATCCATTAATCTAAGGTGGAAATTGAAGATTAGGGTTTAAAAAAAATTTACTAACTTTGAAGGGGCTCTCCTCCGCTAGCACCTCAGCGTCAGAGCTGAATGGGAGCTCCAAGACTAGAGTTATGACCATCAACTTTGAGTATCGAACGCTACTATAAGAACACCAACACGAACCCAGAATAACGTTGTAATGTCACAACCGCCACTATCCTCACCTTCTTCTAATATTGTCAATGTTATTTTTGACTCGAGGCACTGTTGGCATTGGCAGCGTCATCTCTTTTCTCCTTTTCTTCCTTCACAACTAGCACTAGTATATTCAATGTTATTAGAGTCACCTACACAGCCCCTAGCCATGCACACATAGTCAAATCCAACCCTTTCTTTTTCTTTCCAAACCCAAGAAAGCACATAACTTTTCGCCATCCCTACAACAAAATTAAAAAGGCAAACTTTTTCGCTCACAACTCAGTTTAGACCAAGATAGTTGCACTAAATTACTACAAAATCCTCAAGATCTGTGATTTTTATGGCCACTTCACTTTCTTGGATTTTACATTAGCACATTGAGGGGATATTTGATTGTCTTGAATGAGAAACAATCTTGAAAAGTAAAGAATATTTTCAAATAGTAAGAAAAAACATTATAAAGTCAAAACTAAAGTGTCTTACTAATGAATAACATTTCACTAAACATAAAAAAATATTTCAAACTCTTACAACATTAACCAAGAAAAAGAGAAAGCGAGTTTCACATCATCTTGTTTTACTCATACTATTTAATCTCTTGTGATATGCATGTTCAGTAAGGATGATAAAATTAACTTAACTGCATTGAACTGTCGGTTAATTGTATTATATTATATAAAAAAAAATTTAAGTGTTTACGATAAAAACTAAACTATACCATCTTATATTTCAATTTTAAAAAGTTCAATCTTTATAGTTGAAATTTAGTTAATTATTCATTAATTTAATACTACTTTGTTTTAAACTTTTTACTTGTTTTAGAGTCTCTAAAGTTGCAATTTACTTTAGATATTGTTAACTAGACCAAACTTTAGTAGGACCAACTCGATCAAATTTGATCAATTTTTGGTCGTCTTGACCTTCGTCATGCTCGACCTGTTATAGTTTGGTAAAGTCGACAACATCTAATCAAAACTGCAAGTTTAGAGATTCTTAAATAAGTAAAAAGTTTAAATCGAAATAATTTTAAGTCAATAAGTAGTTAACTCAACTTCAACTTTAGATATTTAATTTTTTAAAATTAAACTATAAAATTGTATAATTCAACTTTTATTATGAACAATACAATATTATTTTTGTATAATATAATACAGTTAATTCATAATTTAATGCAATTAAGTTAATTTTACTTACCCATGGCACCAACTTTTTTCCTCTTAATACTTTTATAAAAAAACACATCCTTAAAAAAGATAAACTAACAATTACATCTACCAAAAAAAAGGGCATTACCGACGATCCTACTCCGTCGGAAACCGCCAAAAAGTCGTTGGTAATGCCTATTATTGACGGATTAGCGACGACCAGTTTTTTGTTAGTAAATTGTTTGTCAATAACAATTACCAACGGCCTTTGTCCTTCGGTAAGTTCTTCGGTAATCACCGAAGGGAAAATGCCTTCGGTAAGTCCTTCGGTAAGAACCAGGAAAAATTAAGTGATATTTGTATTTGCTATCCAATCACACAAACCTGCATAACATTTTCAAACCACAGACAGACCTCCATAATATACATCCCAAAATCATCCAATCATTAATGGAGTAAACAACAATATAATAACATCATTTGTATTGTTGAAATTTAAGAACTTGTATTTGTAAATGAAACATGAAACATAAAACAATATGTTCATCTAGCAAATGTAATGTAACATAATCATAATGTAACATCCAAATGTTCTAACAACTATGTTCAATAACAAAATAAAACTAATAATCTACATAGTCATCATCAGAATGATCTTCATCATCCTGCCACTCTGTAGATGGCTGGAGTGGTGTGGGTTGAACTAGTGTGGGCTGGACTGATGTGGGCTGGACTAATGTGGGCTGCTGAGGGACGGCGGGTGACAGGGAGGGTTGTGGCTGAGTCGGAGGGACGGTGGAATGAATGTCTGAAGCTTCAGACAGTGCTTTCATGACTAGGGACTTAAAGTTTGTAAACTTATTTCTCAATTCAGCGTATTCTTGTCTCAAATCATGATTTTCCTGGTCACGTTGTTGTAGTAGTTGTGTCAAGTGCTCGACGGCCTCGTCAGCAGTGATGGTTAAAGAAGAAGGTTGGTGCTTCAGAGTACCTCCTCTTGCTGCTGTGTAGTTTGCAGCCAGTTGTCCTGCACTATACACTCGTCCCTTTTTCTTCCCACCAACGACATCGACCTACTACTATGTCCTACAGATGTCGGTGTCTTCATTACTCACATCATCCGGTGTAGAAGCTGACCCATGTTCGGATCTAACCTGTGAAAGTCTCATAGAAAATTCTTCTTGTTCAAACATTCAAAGTTAGGGAATGATAGAGTAACATAAATAAAAATTACTAGCTAATAGTAGCAGTTTTATTTGATTACATGAGTCTTCCAAGACCTTTCATCAACGAATTCAATAGTTCTCTTCCCAACACGAATCTGTGCAAAGACCTCATCAACATGGACCGCCCGTCCTAAAGCTTGTGCCTGTAACATAATTTAGAGTTAGAAGTGTAGATGAAATCGAAAATACATACATTAATATGAAAGAAACATAAAAGTAACGAAGGTTTACCATACGAATGACATACTCATGAACCGTGATCGATCCACCGGTATGTAGGGTGTCACCCTTTTTTCAGAAGCTTTGTTCTTTTGGGCTCTAGCACACTTATTGCGAAAATCTGGTGAATTCCAATGAGCGAGTAACTAGTTTCAAACGTGCTCGCCCACCCAGTAAGGTCGCTCCCCTGCCAAGCGAGCATCCCTAAACATTTCTAACAGTCGATGAAATGCTTTACTGTGGAAATTTCTTTGTATAGCAGTTTCATGTTCAGGTTTTCACTGCACCTTCATCTATTACAATAAACAAAAGAAACATTGATTAATGAACATACTAAAATAAGAATGACAATTACTTTAATGGGTTGTTCACCTATTTAGTAAACTTTTTTAGGTTTTAAGAAGTCCAATTTTAAGTCTTAGGTATTTGATCCAATTTGACATGTTTCTTACATTCATTTTACTAGTTTAAACTTGTTAAGATATGAAGATTAGACGTTCTTAGGCTAATTTAGGTGAATTTCAAATTTCTCACCTATTCTAGTCTATTTATAGGTGTTCAATAGTCAAATTTTGCTTTTCTTGCTATTTTTTAATTGAGACTTCATTTTTATCTTTCTTTTATCTTTTAAAAGTTGTGTACATAGTTCGTTTACTGTTTTGATTAGTACTTTAATACACTTTGCATTCTTTGCACTTTTACTGTATTCTAGGTACTACTTTTAGATTCTAGGTTGTCATATTTTGAGTTTTAGGTATTTTTTGTAGTGTTAGTTCTTAATTAGTTAGGTTTTACAATTATAAACTTGTTAGGATAGTTTCTTTCTAGTTTCTTTTCCTAGTTTAGTGCAATTTGCAATTGTAGTACACCTTTTTTGAGGTTTGAGTAGTGATCTTTAGCTACTTCATCTACTTTTTTAGGTTTCAAGTAGGCAAACTTTGAGATTTAGCTACTTCATATATTTTGTCATGTTTCTTAACTTCATTTAACAATTTAAACTTGTTAGGATGTGTAGAATACACACTATTATGTTACTTTAGGTCAATTCTCATATTTTCACCTATTTAGTACACTATTTTAGGTTTCAAGTAGCCAAAATTTGATATTTAGCTACTTGTTCCAATTTGACATCTTTCTTAGCTTCATTTAAGTACTTTAAACTTTTTAGGATAACAATATTACACATTTTTATGTTACTTTAGATGAATTCCCATTTTCTCACCTATTTAGTACACTTTTTAGGTTCAAGTAGCCAAAATTTGAGATTTAGCTACTTGATCCAATTTGACATCTTTCTTAGCTTTATTTAAGTACTTTAAACTTGTTAGGATAAGAACATTACACATTCTTAGGTTTCTTTAGATCAATTTCCAAATTGTCACCTATTTAGTACACTTTTTAGGTTTTAAGTAGCCAATAGTTGAGATTAAGCTACTTCGTCAAAGTATTTTGGGCTTTTTTTGGAATTTAGGTTACTTTTTACCTTTATTTTACTAGTTTAGTTACTAGTTTTAGGTCTTAGGTAGTCAATTTAAACTACAATGAAGTAGTTTCTTTTGTTTGGAGAGTTCTTACAAGTAACCACCTCTAAAGAGGTTACCACTACACACGTTACATTCCTATCTTTAACTTTAAAAACCAATTATTAACCAAAAACCAACTACAATTGATCCAAAAATATACAATTATATTGACATTAATATATACCATAAAGTCATGCACAAGCATAATAATACTAATTCAGCCACACAATTTACCCGCATAATAACTTATATACACGATCAATCAATTATGAAAAGAAAATAAAAACATTGTAAAACCTAGGTGTATCAAAAAGACCTACATTATACACTTCATCTTCAACGCTTAGCTCAAAACCATGGCCTATCTTCACCACTACCACCACTATTTTTAAACAATGAACCAACTCTTGCTACAATCCAAAAATGATTTTGAGTGACAAAATACAAAAACAGTTCCCAATTTACAACTATGCAGCAGGAAAAAGACCCAAAATTGGTGGTTTTGGAAGAAATTTCGTGCAGAACCTATTATGACACTTTGATAACCCTTTCAACAATTTTAATTCATCAAAATAGACTTGTTTGAACTCTAATTAGGAACAAAACAGAGCTGCAATTCATATTCACCTTGCCATTTCCATAATTTACTCAAAATGGATGGTTTAGACTTGTTGAGATGTTTGAAAAAATTTATATATCAAGCTCCTTGTATGTTTGTCATCAAGTTTTGTATGTGCCCTTTCAACTAAAACAAAATATTCGGTCTTAACCGAGGTTTTCAAGCAAGCAGATGAAACAAATGTTCCAAGTGTTTGAAGGCAAGTGCCTCTTTAGCAAATCTTCAGTATAACTAAAAATCAAAGAAATGTCGTGGACTTTGGACATTGCAACCGTTAGAGTTTTTAATTCAGAAACCAAAATTCTCCCCTTCCAAGAATGAGAGAAAAATGGAGTGAATCTTCCTACACCTCCCTCACCTCATCCTGCACCCCCAAATTTACCTATTTACCCTTCAATTAATAAAAAGTCAAAACGGTAATTAATAAATTAAATTTTTTTAACCCCCAACCATTTTTCTAACTCCCAACCACAAGCACAAAAATATTCCTTCTTTATAAACCCTGAGGTGCCTTAGGTGCACTGTTCATGGTTTTTCACTGTAGCAAGTAATTTATGGTTTACTAGAATTGGATTGAATTGTAAGATTTGGAGATACAGCAGCGTGATGGCAGGAGGAAGAGGAAGAAGACTCTACGCCGGCGAAGGTACGCAACCGCACTTCGAGGTGCGGAAAGACTCCGCCGCACTTCGAAGTGCGTTTTTAATTTAGGGTGCCGCACTTTGAAGTGCGTTGTGATATTTTTTTTTTTATTTTGCATGCTTTAGTTTAATTTTTTCTTGTTTGTCTGATGCAAATTTTTTATTTAATGTTTTTTTAATTATATTAGTACAATGCTGGGGTGGTGGTCAGTGCTGGGTTTTGGGAGATTTATATACTGTGAGCGTGAGCGAGAGAGGAAGAAGACAGTGAGGTTTGGGTAGTGGAATCTGGTAACCGCACTTGGAAGTGCGGAAAGCAGTGGCCGCACTTCGAAGTGCGTTTTTCATTTTGTAGCCGCACTTTGAAGTGCGGTTAGTGATATGTAATTTTAATTTTTTTTTATGCATGGTTTTTTTTTTGTTTATTTTTTTTAGATAAATTCCTGCAATCCTTTTTCCTTTTTTTTACATGTTTTTTTATCTTTTTTTTTATGTTTTTGTTATTATGTTATTATTTTTTAATTTAAATTTATTGTTTTATGTTATGATTATTTATTTTAAATTTTTTTTTCATGGATTATGGTTAGTCATTACGGAGTGATTAGGGAGTGTATTTAGGTTATATGAATTTTTAATAATATTTAGGTTATATGAATTTTTTATTAGGGAGTGTTTTTGAATTTTTTATTTGTAATTTAATAAATTTTTAAATTTTAATATTTATTGTCATATTTAATTATATGAGATGGATAACTATCCATATTTGGATTCTGAAATAAATTCTGATTTTATATCGGAGTTTTCTTATTCTTTAAAAGAAGTGGGTGAGGGTGATTATTCAGATCAATTTTCCACTGATAAAATATTCCCAACACGCGCCGATTTAATTCAATGGGTTCGAAAGATTGCATTTGATCTTGGATTTGTTGTCGTCACTATAAGATCTGACACAGCAACTGGTGAAGCTGGTAGAAAGACATTTATTTTGTTAGGCTGTGAAAGAAGCGGGAAGTATAGGAAGTATAAGGCAGATGTTCAACCTAGTTTCTCTGGCACAAGAAAATGTGAGTGTCCGTTTAGGTTGAGGGGTAAACCTAAAGGAGATGGTTGGGTGTTGAAGGTTATGTGCGGCTATCACAACCATGAATTAGCAAAGACTTTGGTCGGTCATCCTTTCGCGGGTAGGTTAAATGCGGCTGAACAATCAATTCTTGTGGACATGACTAATAGTCAAGTAAAGCCGTCAAATATTCTTTTGACTCTGAAAGAACATAATGAAGATAACGTGACAACGATAAAGCAAATATATAATGCGAGGTACACGTACAAACGATCTTTGAGAGGGTCTAGAACGGAAATGCAGCAGTTGATGATGTTGTTAGATAGAGACAAATACATCCAGAGAAGTAGATGTTTGGACGATTCTGACGTGGTAAGTGACTTGTTTTGGACACATCCCGATTCAGTGCACTTAGTCAATTCTTTTAATATTGTTTTCTTAATGGATACGACGTACAAGACGAACAAATATCGACTTCCGTTGCTCGAGATTGTGGGAGTCACATCAACTGGTTTGACATTCACAGCCGCCTTTGCATTACTTTCAAGTGAACGCCAAAGTAATTTCACTTGGGCATTGGAAAGGTTCAAAGGATTATTATTGACATCAGAGGGCGGTCCACGTGTTATTATCACTGACAGAGACCTTGCTTTGATAAATGCAATTAATAATGTCTTTCCGGAGACTTATCAGATGTTGTGTACATTCCATATTGCGAAAAATGTTAGAGCCAAATGCAAGATGTTAGTGGATAAGGTTGAGTCAGTGGATGTGTTGATGGAAGTGTGGCAGAATGTCATGGATTGTGACGACCAGTCTATGTTTAGTGCTTATGTTCATCGTCTTGAGTATGCCTCTTCTGCATGGCCTCTATTTTTTTATTATGTCAACCGCACTTGGATAATTTCGTACAAGACATACTTTGTCAAGGCGTGGACGAACAAAGTTATGCATATAGGCAACACTACAACAAACAGGTAATTTTTATTTTCATCGGCTTTTGTACTTATGTATTTCACATTTGTGTGTAATGTATTAATGTGATATGTGACAGGGTTGAGTCTGCGCATTGGAACCTGAAGAGATTATTGGGCTCTAGCATGGGACCTATGCTCGTGTTGGGATGCCATGCATAACGTCATAGTCCTACAACATAACAAGATCAAGGCGTCCTTTGAAAAAAGTTTGAACGTAATAAGTGATGCTTACAAAGGTTTAATATATAGAAGACTTGTTGGGCGTGTTTCACGATACGCTTTAGGACTTATTGCTGATGAAATTGAGCGAGTCAATAAAATAAGTATGGACAGTGGTCGTTGTGGATGCATTTTGAGCTCAACATACGGCCTACCATGTGCGTGTGTATTAGCACGATATCAACCTGGAATAATTCCACTTGGTGAAATTCATGTTATGTGGACCCGTTTAAGCATTTCAGGTATTGTTTCTAATGAATCGCTTCCAGAGTTTAGCATTGACCGTGAAGTTCAATTGGTACAAGAAAGATTCAACAAGGTTGACATCGGTGAAAAGGTCAACATAAAGCAGAAGATGATCGAAATTGCTTGCCCAGAGATGACGTCTATGGTTGCTCCTACGCATAAAGTGAAAACAAAGGGTGCACAGAAGTCTAAAGATGCACGGCATGAGAGGTCTACGAAACGTGACCCATCATATTTTGAGCACGTCGACACTTTACATTCGATGACAGAGTCTTCATCACGAAAAACCAAAGTGAAATCGAAGGCCAAAGAGGAAACGCGAAGGACAATACCAATGTTAAATCAATTTCATCCGATTTGTCATCCATTCATTGTAGATGTTGTTGATGTTGTTGCTGATGGTCATTGTGGTTATCGATGTATTGCTGCTATGTTGGGCCTAGGTGAAGAGGCATGGCCCATTATCCGACATGACCTCTACCAAGAATTAACTTAGTGGCGTGATGAATACGTACAATTAGTAGGAAGCTACGATCGATTGGAAGAACTACGACAATCATTGATTGTTCATGATCGATCACAGGTATTGCTTATTTACCTTATAAACATGTAATATATTTATAATTTTGTAATTCTTTTCATAAATATTTCTTAATGACCTACATGTATTACAGGTTAATGCTAAGAAGTGGATGACCATTCCTGACATTGGTTATGCAATTGCAAATCGATACAATGTCATCTTAGTATGTTTGTCATATGTTCAGAGTTTTACCATATTTCCACTACGAACTTCACCGCCTACAGATGTCACACAACATCGGATGTTAAGCATTGGATTTGTTAATGGATGTCATTTCGTACAGGTAAACCTCCATATCACAAGTGAAGCATTACCCATTGGATGTTATGATTTACTTACGAATATTAATTTTTCAGGTTCAATTACAACAGGATTGTCCCTTACCCATGGTGGACATAATTTCGTCAAACTATTGTTACCCACAAGCGCGAGCATGGTCTACATTTTATACACACAGGATGCAATCATTTGTGAATTTAATGACAGTTAATACGACTTATGTAGATCTTACAGAAGACTGAAATTAAGTTTGTTATGTAGACTTTTTTTCCAGTTCTAAAGACTTTTGTTATGTAGACTTGTCGTTATATAATTTCATTAAACAAACACGATTCATAGAAGATGTTAAATATATTAAAATTAGTCAAACTATTAAATAACCGGTACATAAATAACCATTAAAAAACAATCATACATAACAGTGTTCTTTCAAGAAAATGATGCACATCCACGCACATGACGACCACCTCTTCTAGTACTAGACTCATACTCCTCAACAGACCTACGAGCTACCTCCAGTGTCTCAGTAGTACGTTGATAAGCTACAGTGCCCTCTGTGACATCTCGACAGGTTAACATGCCCTGCAACATCCTGATCACACGCCTCATACCCCCCTAAAATGAAGATAACCAAAAAAAATTATTAAAGTAAACAAGAACCAACGATAATGAAAAAAAATCAAAATCAGTTAGTTTCAAGACATACCAACAATCCTTGCTCAGCCGACCGTCTACGACGAACTGGAGGCACCAACCTCTCATCTGGAATGTCTCGCCTCATGCGCGGTGCAAGACTAGGTCGTTCATCGTCGTTGCCTGGAGTGATGTACGGGTGCGACACCCGCCTAAACCACGTTATGTATCCATCAACACACGCATGTGGATGATCAGCTTCAATGACACTAGTAATGGCATGCTCTGCATACCACAACCAATTTAGATCAATCGTAGGAATGTCTGGCATCGGAAGACTATCAGGTGACCGTGGTATGTTCTGTTGAAAACCAAATTGACGCAACACGCGTTCAGGTAGATGTCGATGAATGATGTCGCCTAATCGGATCCATCCCGAGTACATAATTATGGCAATCAATGGACATGTACGTCTGTGCGAAAGGTATGGATTCCAGTTAACTACATCATAAGTGAGGGCATCCAGAAATGTTCGGCCCTCTGTCAAACTCCAACCCACCCTCGGGGGTATGTATCGTGAAGCACGTGGATCAAGTTCTGTGTACCTCTCAGACACTTGCCTCCTTCACATTGTAGGAAAGTGCTCATATATCCAACTCTACAAAAAAAACATTACTTCAATCGTGGGTTTCATTGTCAAACAATATTAAAATAAACTTAGAAGATGGTAATGTACCTGTAGAAGAGTGGAATATCCAGCTATTTGTCTGATCTCATAGAAGCTAGCATCTCCTAGCTGCTCATATGTATGTGCAAGTGTTGCTGCTCCCCAAGCATATCTCGAACAAGCATTCAAGTCTCGCAAGAGAAGGAGATACGATACCTTAATTAGAGTCGCACTCTTATTCGTAAAAATTGTGCATCCAAGCAGATGCAACAAGTACGCCCGAGCAGCACACTCCCAACGCTCCTGCTGGATGCACTCCTGGTAGACCTCGCGTAGCCAGCTGAGCCTAACTTTTGGACCACGTGACTATTTCATCTCAGCTGAAGCTTTATCGTGGTCCACACCAAGCAGCTCCATGATATGAGATCGAGCCTCATCATACTCTAACTCGTCAACCTCACAAAATTGTCCCATGATGGGTAGGTGGAGCAAATTCATAACGTCATCTAATGTGACGGTCATCTCACCTATCGGTAGGTGGAAAGTATTAGTCTCTATGTGCCACCTCTCCGAAAGGGCAACGATCAATCCATGATCGGCATACTCGTATGAGAGGTTTACTAAACAACCCAACCCCGACATGGAGATATAAGGCTCAATGGCCTCATGATACATTCCAAAATGCTTCAATTTTTTGCCATGGGTGACAACCTTTATCCCCTTCGATCCTGAATACAAACATAATTATATAAAAAAAATGTAACATTTATTAAACAATTAAAATTTAGATTGATGACTAACCCGGCCTTGCCATATGGCAAATGCAACATGCTGGGTATAGTGAGTAAGTAAGGAGGTGTCATGTGGACCTCCTGGGAATCCATCATCTTCAGCTTCGTCTTCATCTTCATCTTCACCTTCACCTTCATGTTCTTGTTGATTACAGTCATGCTGCTGCTGAATATCCTCCTCTTCAACGTAATCATCCTGACTATTTCCATGCTGTAATAACTCTTCCTGCTCCTCATTATCATGCTCATGAATAACGTCCACGCGATATTCTTCTACTCGTCTTCTACGAGCAGATGTTGTAGGTCGTCTTCTTTCATCTGATGGCTCACTATGAGAGGATGAAGCCTCACCATGATATCCACCTCTAGTTTTAACCATATCTATTAACCAATTATATCATTAACATATTATATACAAAAAAATAATTAATAATGTAATCAAAAATATTCAAACAAATAAAAAATAATATAAAAATCTAAAAAAATTACATATATAATAATTAAATTATTACAAAAAATTCCAAATTAATAAATATTATTTATTTCAATAAACAATTTAATTATTATTTTAATTTAAAAAAAATTAAAAAAATTGAATAAAATTAAATATACGAAAATAAGAGAGTCACCACATAAATACTTTATATTTCTATATTATTTTGATACCTAGTATAAAAAAATCTTTTTAACTAGTATAAAAAGCCCATTTTACATTAGTATCTACTGGTTCACATTATTATCTACTACATATTAGTATCTACTACATTAGTATCTACTGTGTATATAGTGTCAGTAACCATTTGAAATTAGTATCTACTAGTATAAAAAAATCATTTTACATTAGTATCTTCTGGATATAGTGTAAATAAAAAACACTTAAGAAAACATTTCAAAAAAAATATAAAGAATTCAAAAAAAATATCATAATCATGGCAACAACACGAACAGATCAAGATTCAATTCAAATTCAAATGAAGAAACAGTGTCAAACTGCATATCACATATATTATCTATATTTAATTAAAAAAACTAAGTCTGAAAAACGCCATTTTTAAAATCCGCTCTCTTTTCTCCTTGCCGCAGATCGAAGTCCGGTTCTGTGCTCCGGTTATACGTTTGCCGCAGATCGAACTGCGGCGTGCACCTCCAGCGAGCCGCACTTCCAACTGCGGCTCTGATCCTTGCCGCACTTCCAAATGCGGCGTGCACCTCCAGCGAGCCGCACTTCCAACTGCGGCTCTGATCCTTGTCGCACTTCCAACTGCGGCGTGCACCTCCAGCGAGCTCCGATCCGATCACGACCCACGAACCCAATCACGACCCACGAACCCAACCAAGCACATAACAGGAAACAAATATATTACATGATGGAAGCTGCTAACGTGGACGCCAGCGAGGAACGCGAGCAAAGCAGCGGATGCCAGAGACAGATGACGGAGAGAAAAAGAGGGAGGAAGGAGGGGGTGTAGGTCTAGGGTTTTACTGAGATGCGGCAGGGAGTGAGGTGAGATGCGACAAGGGAGTGAGATAAGTTTTAGGGTTTCAAATTGAGTGAACCTTTTTAAATAATTTTTTTCTCTCTCCTCGTTGACTGTGAAAGGGCACATTTGGAATTATAATTTTTTTTGGAGGTGCAGGATGAGGGTGGTGAGGTGCAGGAAGAATGACTCAGAAAAATGTAGCTTTTATTTTGTTGGAGTATTCAAAGATGATATTATCTTCTATAAACTGTTTCATTGGACCTTTGAATGACATCAAAGTAACTAGTGGAGCTATTTCTCTTTTGTTATGACAGAGAAATGACTTGGAAAGGTTATTCTTACAGTGAATCGAGACTTGGAGAAGAAACTCTTGTTCTATCTTGTGAACAATGCATTACAACATCATAAAAGAAGTTGCATTTATATATTTTGTAAATCTAGATTCATATTGTTAATCTGTGCCCTTAACTCTTATGTGTCTTATGTAGATAATAGATTTTATCTTTAAAAGTATTAAATCTGACAGGCTATAATGTTATAAGTTTTTTCTCATCATGAATTTTACATTTGAATGAAAATATGCAACTTCTGGAACTTTGATGCCCTGTTCCAGCCCCAACAACACCCAACTTGTGATTCACATGATACATTTGTTTTGGAAAGTCAGTAAAACCTTAGTTGTTTTGATTATGCTAATCTTGTATCATCTGTTTCTATTTTGAGAACCTGAAACACATATTTGCAGCTCCTTCAACAACAAAGGAATTGCCAGAAGATTATGTTCTGAGAGTGAAGTACCTTCTTGAATCTAGTGGTTATGGGTCTAAGGCCACACAAAAAGAACACAATTTCTGCCACACACACAATGACAGAGACAAAACAACATGAAAACGAAAATAAGAAAGAAAGCAAGCATCACTTGAGTAGAACTTGTTCTCGAGAACCATTCAATTTTGAAAGTAAAACTTACCTCGAAAGCAAAATGGTCGACAATGCCAACCTCTGCAGACCATGACCCCTACGAACTTAATAAGCCCACTTCACCCCAACGCCGCTGTCAAGCCAACCTCGATGACACACCACTATTGCCACAAACGCCAACTAGCACGACTCACCACCCTACTAGGAACACCACAAACCCTACCCGCACAAACCGCAAAACACCAACCACACCAACAAACAGAGCTTCGCGTCAACAACACGAGAACGCCTTAGGGTGACCAAAATGGCACTCCACCTTCTGATGTTTGGCACAGGGCAAGCGCAAGACGAAATTTAGGTAATTTGGGAAAGAGATGGATTTCTGAAATTTGGGTAATTTGGGGACGAAACCCAAATTTTTGACTTAAAGCCATTGATGACATTACGGATAGTCAAAAGCCCTCGGTAAATTATGTCACCATCGCTTTACCAAAGGCCATAAGGTCGTCGATAAATAGCGCGTTTCCTGTAGATGTTTGTGTCCATAAGCAACCTAAAAGAGTGTTTGTCATGTTATATGTCTTAAGACGTTACCCTCTTTTAATTAACAACATGTGATCTTGTAGATTACACATTCAACAAAGTGGTTTAGCTAAAAGTGATATGTGTTCAAGAAAATAATTGTATTTAATAAGAGATTGTTGGATCCAAATAATATTTGTGTTTAATTAAGACTGATAGTGTTCCAAATAACAATTGTACTTAACCATAAATGATTGAGTATAGAAAATACTTATATTTAGTTATAAGTGATTAAATACAAATAATACTTGTTGTTTATCAGAAAATAGTTTAGTCTAAATAATTACCTATTTTTTACTTTTCAGTATTGATCTCCATTATTAAAACTTGATTATATTGTAAAAACTATATATAACTTATGGTTTTAGGTAAATTAGTATACAAATATCTTAAGCAAATCTCTCTATTTTTTTATTACTTAATGTTAACTAATCTTGAAATGAGATATTTAAAAAAATAAATAATCGTTGAAAAAATATCTAAAAGTAATACCTATGTTAATTTGAAGTTGGATAAGACAGATAATTTTCAAATGTAGTAGTCGTTTAGAATACTTGTTTGACTATGCATTTGTTCAACTTTAAACTTTATTTGTGTGTATTTATTAAACAAAGCTTTGTAAAAGGTTTTTAAAAAAATATTAATACACAATTAATCATATCCCTTCTTATGTATTTTATATGGTTTTGAATGGTAATTCTTTTACAATTTATACCATACATATGTTTAGTTCATCATTTTAATAGTTTATACATAAATTTAGTCAACTAAAGTTTTTTAGAAAGAGAATGAGTGATGATGCTTTTCATATTTAAATCTTCTTTTAACTTCATTTGGTTTAGAATTGTTAAGATTGGGACAATATTATTTAGACATATTGTAAATGCTCAAATAAGTAAAATAGTCATGCAAGAATAATTTGAAAGTAAACAATATATATATATATATATATATATATATATATATATATATATATATATATATATTACAAGATTTTTTTTTCAGTTATGTTGAAAATGACTCAATTATATTTTAGTGAATCATAGATAAAGTAAAAAAAAATCAAGCATGAGATAAAATAATATCTTAACCTTCAATTAATCATTAAAATAATGAGATATTATATTCAATAAGTATTGTGTAATGCTTAAAGTTTCATAAACAATGTTAGAAAGTTATTACGGTAAGACAAAGATTTGAAAGCAATAGATACAAATAATGCTTGACAAATAAAAAAATCAGAAAGCACATAGTAGACGGAATTCAAACAAGACTAGGTTTGATAAAGCGGATAATATTTTTCAAATTAAAGAATTTAAAAACAATTAATATCATTCAAAAGTCACCATAGATAAAGAATAGCTTTCAAAATAGGATTTGCAATATGAAGAATAACATACTAAAATCGATATCATTGTTACAATGTCTACTGAAAATAACATACATAATTTTAATTAAAAATAGGAATATTCGAATAAAAAATATTTAAATATTTTAGTTTAATATAATCCATATTTAAAAATTCTTATTTACGAGTAAAATCCTTTTTGAACCAATGATATATTTTCATACTAATTATTAAAATTCTCTATCAACAACCATCTATAATAAATTTCTCGTAAACATTACCACACCATTATCCAAATCTTAATTAAATATTGAGTTTTTGTATTTTTTTTATTATTAAGCTATGGTTTATATTAAATATTACAGTTTTATTTGATTACTGTTTTTGAATACAGTAACCTTGTTAGGTTTAGTTATTCTGTTTTCTGTTTTGTTTTCCGTTTGTTTTCCCTTCCCTCTTGAACTCTATAAATAGAGTTTTCCCTCACACAGACAGTTGTAATTTTTCATGCTCATTTCAAATAATAACATCAGTTTTCTTTTCTTAAATCAAGCTAGGAGTTTTGTTTACTAACCTGTTATCCGTGCTCCTCCGGTCTTCTTCCTTGCCTCCGGTGAAGGTAGCACCTCGCTCCGGTGACGGGTCTCCATGAAGCCCTAGAATCTCCCTTTCCCACTCGATGCTTCCTATCACACACTGTCTTTCTGTTCTCGAGACAGCTTTCGGCCTATAACGAAAGCTTCTTGCGTTTTGGGTTTATTTCGTGCGTTTTGGGTTAAAGGCCACTGGGCCTATTACTTTCTGATGTGGCCCATTCTCTTTATGGTATCAAGAGCAGAAACTCACTTCCGCTGCCCAGATTTCGTTCTTTGATGTTTCTTGATTAGTTTCTTGCTTTCTTTTACCATGGATACTGCAGACCAGCCTGCCAGTCCTTTCTACCTACACCCAGGGGAGAATCCAGGATTAACCCTCATTTCTCAAGTACTGGGTGAGAATAATTACTCTTCTTGGAGCAGAAGCATGAGAAGAGCACTCCTATCCAAAAATAAAATCAAATTTATCGATGGGTCTATCAAGAAACCCAAGAAAACTGAAGCCTTGTTTGATGCATGGGAAAGATGCAACATGATGGTACTCTCGTGGATTGTAAAAACACTTTCTCCAGAAATTGCAGAAAGTGTAATATATGTTGAAGAAGCCAAAGAATTATGGGATGAGTTAAAGGAGAGATTCTCTAAAGGTGACTATTTTAAAATTTCTGACCTTCTCCAAGACATTCATTCAATCAAACAAGGGGAAAGAACTGTTAATCAATTCTTTACTGACTTAAAAATTCTCTGGGAAGAACTGGAATCCCTTCGACCCATACCCAACTGCACCTGTGATATCCCTTGCAGCTGTGAACTCTCAAGAACTTCTCTAAAATATAGAGAAGTAGAGCACGTTATATGTTTTTTAAAAGGGTTAAATGATACCTATAATACTGTCAGGACCCAGATTTTGTTGATGGAACCTTTACCAAACATCAATCGTGTTTTCTCCCTCATTATGCAGCAAGAAAGACAAGAAAGGTCTGTATCTGGCACTGCCAGCCATAATCACTCTACTGAAACCAGTAAAGTCATAGCCAATGTTACTAACAAGAACAGCAGCTGGAAAACAGACCAGACCTGGAAAAATCAAGGTCGTGGTGCTGGGTCACATAGTTTGGGCAGAGGGAGAGGAAAGAATCCTAATTACGGAAAACAGTGCTCTTACTGCAACAAGATGAATCACACTGTGGATGAGTGCTACTCCAAGCATGGTTTTCCACCTTGGTACAAAAAGAATGATAGCAATCAAGAGAAAAACAATGGCTGGAACTCTACTAATGTCTGCCAAAGCAATTCTGGATCAGAGAATACTCGTCAGGGAGACACCAGCACTGTTTTTAACAAGCTCACCCCAGAGCAAATTGAAAAAGTTCTAAAACTGATTGAGAAAGCTGATGAGCCTACACATAAGATCAATCAAATGCAGAGGAATGACAAGGAAGACAACCCAGGTAATCTTTCTTGGATTATTGATACTGGGGCCACTGATCATGTAACCCATGAGAAAGGGAATTTTGTCACCTTCTATAAGATTAAACCCGTTACTGTTAAATTGCCTAATAATTCTGTTATTACTGCCAAACATGCAGGAACTGTTCAGTTTTCTAAAGATTTTATTATCTTTAATGTGCTTTATATCCCTGATTTTTCTTTCAATTTAATTTCTGTTCAAAGTCTTATAAGAGACTTGAATTGTAGCCTAATTTTTTCTTCTGAGCTTTGTCAGATAAGGGAGAACTCTACATTGAGGATGATTGGGTGTGCTAACTCTTACAAGGGCCTTTACTATCTACAAAATTTTCAGAATCCTAACCAGTGCATTGTTCCAGGATCTGTTCTTTCTTTTAAACATGTTGATGTAAATCTATGGCACTATAGACTTGGCCATCCTGGACACAAGACTGTCAAACAGATTTGTGAACATTTTCCTTATGTTCAAATGAATAATGATACTGTTTGTGATGTTTGCCACTATGCTAAACAACATAAATTGCCTTTTCCCATAAGCAATTCCTTATCTACTGCATGTTTTGAAATGATTCACTGTGACATATGGGGTCCTTTTTCTGTTTCTTCTGTTCATGGGCATAAATATTTTCTTACTATTGTTGATGATTATAGCCGACATACATGGATATTTTTGATGAACACCAAGGGCCAAACTAGAGACTTATTACAGAATTTTATTATTAAAATTAAGAATCAGTTTGGAAAAATGATTAAGACTGTTAGAACTGATAATGGACCCGAGTTCAACTGTGTCAATTTATATGACTTGCATGGTATTAGTCATCAAACTAGTTGTGTGGAGACCCCTGAGCAAAACTCTGTTGTTGAACGTAAGCACCAACACATTCTAAATGTTACCCGTAGTCTTATGTTTCAATCCAACATCCCTAATAGCTATTGGTCCTATGCTGTGAGCCATGCAGTCTATCTCATAAATAGATTGCCTACTCCCATTCTTAACAATAAAACCCCTTATGATCGTATCTATAATGTTCCCCCCACTTATTTAGACTTAAAGACTTTTGGATGTCTCTGTTTTGCTTCCACCCTAGAAGCTGGCAGGACCAAACTTGACCCTAGAGCAAGGAAAGGAATTTTCCTTGGATACAAAAGTGGAGTCAAGGGTTATATTGTCCTTGACATCAACACTAGAGAACTTTTTATAAGCAGGAATGTTGTTTTCTATGAAGACATTTTTCCTTGGAAGCATCAGCAGAACAACCCAAGTGTGAATGATGAAGAAGCTGACAGAATCACTTTCTTCCATGATTCCCTAGGCAGTCCTGCCTCCAATAATGATGAAAGGCGTGCAGAAGAAGAGATACAGCATGATGTTGTTGAAGAGAATAGGATTGATAATGAAATCAATAACAGTGAAGGGGATCATGGCTACAGGAGATCTGATAGGATCCGAAAGCCTCCAGGATATCTAGATGACTACATTCATCAGGTTAATCAATCCTTGTCTGTGAAAAATAAATTTAAAACACCTTACCCCATTTCTGATCTATTATGTTGTGATTCTTTGACAGAAAAACACTCAAGATATACCATGGCTATCACTGCTAACAGTGAGCCCCACTCTTATAATGAGGCCAAAGGGGTGAGTGAATGGGCAGAAGCAATGCGCAAAGAAATTAAAGCCTTGCAGGACAATAACACATGGTTTCTAACACAGCTTCCTCAAGGGAAGACTGCAATTGGATGCAGATGGGTTTACAAGATTAAATACAAGGCTGATGGCACCATAGAAAGATACAAGGCCCGCCTAGTTGCTAAGGGTTACACCCAGCAAGAAGGGATAGATTATTTGGACACATTCTCCCCTGTTGCCAAGCTAACTACCGTTAGATTACTCATTGCACTGGCAGCTTCTAAAAACTGGTTTTTACATCAACTAGATGTGAATAATGCATTCCTTCATGGAGACCTAAAAGAGGAAGTCTACATGGAACCACCCCCTGGTCTTAATGTTCACAAAGAAGGTCAAGTCTGCAGACTAACTAAGTCCCTATATGGCTTAAAACAGGCTAGTAGACAGTGGTTTGAGAAGCTGTCCAGTTTCCTCACCTCTGTTAGCTATATACAGTCAAAAAGTGATCACTCTCTCTTTATCAAAGACACACCTACTGGTTTCACAGCCTTGCTTGTTTATGTTGATGATATTATATTAGCAGGGAATTCCATGACAGAAATCAGTCACATAAAAAGCCTTTTGCATAACAGATTCCAAGTAAAGGATCTAGGAGAACTTAAATATTTCCTAGGGCTGGAGGTGGCGAGGTCCAAGAAAGGAATTCATTTGTCTCAAAGAAAATATGCCTTAGACATACTTGAAGAGACAGGAATGCTGAATTGCAAGCCCTGTTCAACTCCTTTTTTGAGTGACACGAGTACTCTGTACAGAAATGACAGCTATTTGAAAGATCCAACCTCCTATCGAAGATTGATAGGGAAGTTGCTTTATCTCACTAACACTAGACCTGATTTGTGTTTTTCTATTAATTTGCTAAGCCAATTTATACAATCTCCTACTGATTATCATTATCGGGCTATCCAGCATGTCCTTAGGTACATAAAGTCTAAACCCTCAGAAGGATTATTCTTTCCTGCTGACTCTCCCATACAGCTAAAGGCCTTCAGTGATTCAGATTGGGCAACTTGTCCAAATACTAGGAGGTCCACTACAGGTTTCTGTGTCTTCCTTGGATCATCACTCATCTCTTGGAAATCAAAGAAACAGAGCACTGTCTCCAGGTCCTCTACTGAGGCTGAATATCGTGCTTTGGCAGCCACTACTTGCGAGCTACAATGGATTCACTATCTATTAGAGGACTTACAGATTAAGGAAGCTGGAATTCCAGCTCTATACTGTGACAACAAATCAGCCAGACATATAGCTCATAATCAGAGCTTTCACGAAAGAACCAAGCATATAGAGCTTGATTGCCATGTTGTTCGTGAAAAAGTGCAAGCTAACCTTCTACATCTTCTTCCCATTCGCTCAGATGAACAACTAGCAGACATCTTTACCAAGTTTCCTCACCGAGTTCGGTTCGGATCGATTGTTCCCAAGCTTGGACTGGCAACTATACACCATCCAGCTTGAGGGGAGGCTATTAAATATTACAGTTTTATTTGATTACTGTTTTTGAATACAGTAACCTTGTTAGGTTTAGTTATTCTGTTTTCTGTTTTGTTTTCCGTTTGTTTTCCCTTCCCTCTTGAACTCTATAAATAGAGTTTTCCCTCACACAGACAGTTGTAATTTTTCATGCTCATTTCAAATAATAACATCAGTTTTCTTTTCTTAAATCAAGCTAGGAGTTTTGTTTACTAACCTGTTATCCGTGCTCCTCCGGTCTTCTTCCTTGCCTCCGGTGAAGGTAGCACCTCGCTCCGGTGACGGGTCTCCATGAAGCCCTAGAATCTCCCTTTCCCACTCGATGCTTCCTATCACACACTGTCTTTCTGTTCTCGAGACAGCTTTCGGCCTATAACGAAAGCTTCTTGCGTTTTGGGTTTATTTCGTGCGTTTTGGGTTAAAGGCCACTGGGCCTATTACTTTCTGATGTGGCCCATTCTCTTTAGTTTAAAGTTTAGGCTTTTACAAATCGGAAATGCATATATGTAAAGTTAAGAAGGTTTTTCATATTTTGATTCAATCCTAGCCTTAATTCCTAAACTTTCTTTCTATATATTATCCCTATGTTTCTCAAAATGTCTAAAACGTTTGAATTTAAATTGTAAGTAGAGAAATATGTAATCTTTAAACATTTTTAGAGTTAACTAAAGTGTAGTATTTAATAAGTATTAATAAGAGTGTTTATTAGGTTGAATAATATGATGACTTAATTTAATATAAATAAATTGAATTTTTTATTTTTTTTGGGAGAGATAATCCAACCAAAATTATTAAATAATAATGACATAACTACTATTTAACCTACTCAACTATTCTATTACCTAAAAGTGTATTTTCTAAAATTATAATTTATCATCATCTACCCTATATTCTTCACGTGCTTCCCAAATTTCCCCAGCATCCCTCTAATTTTTCCTCTTTTAAAAATTTCCATTTTTTCTAATCACAGTTCAAAAACATATATTTTAAGTCATAACCCTATTACCATATTTGTGAAAGAAGAAAAAAACCGATGAAATTCGAAAAAGGAGCAATAATTTCGATCTACTCTGACGCACATTCACTTTTTCTCGGACTTCGTATCACTTTTGTGACGGAAAAGAAAGTAGAAAAAAAGTAAAAGAAACTTTACCCAGTGAAAGATGGCGATGATCATGACCAAGAAGACCACATCATTGAATATCTTGAACATGTTAGGGACACACAAACACAGCAACAGCTTTTCTTTTTTCAAACAAAAAATTTCAAACCATCTTTAACCTTAAACTTTTTCTTCAAGTTTATCTCATAATGATTGTTAGAGCGTGCTCAATCTTCAATAATGACTGCTAATTCTTCTCACAAACATGAACTCAAAACAAAACCCGCATGATCATGATGGTCCAAGTAATAATGTTCCAAATTCGATCATTAATTTTTCAGAAATTCCACACCCACATTGGTTTTAATGTTTCTGGTATTTTCTTTTCATCAATCTGCTTTGCCTTGTTTGAATAGAACTCAATCTAAAACTTCTGAGTTTAAAATCTGTCACTAAGATTGCTGAATATCAAGAATGTCGAGAATTTCAACAACCAAACCAGTTGAAGTTGTTAACCCTTTTAGCATTTGAAATCAATCAAGCTTACAAGAACATTTTTTTTCCCAGCAAACTTAAAACATTCTCTGTATATATCCAAAAGCAATGAATGAAAAAGGTGTCCAGTTTTTTTCATTCACAGTGCTGAAATTACATAACTCCAAGAACTTCCTCACACTATATTATATAAAACATCAACACTTACCAAGAAAAGAGAGACGTTGACTTTTACTGTCAGGTGGGTCAAAAAGAAAAATGTTAACTTTTCTTTCCTTTCACTTTCCTTTTTCCGGTGGTGGTGGCGGCGGCGGGGCGGTGGCGGAGGTTTCCGTCGTTGAGGATCAACGGCATGTCGTCGTTGGCCTCATCGACATCTTCTTGGGTGGCAATTCTGATGCAGCAATGTTCCAAGGAGGCAAAGAAAGCTGTTGTGACGCCATTGATGAACCACATGGCCACCCCATCAGGTTTTCCGCAACCTCTGACCTTGTTTTCGCCACCATTTTCGCTGCTATTTGTTGATCGGAGAGTGAAGAAGCCGTTCGTGGAGGAGGTGGTGGTGGCTGCCATGGCTACTGTTGAAGTGGCCACAACCAGAAGAAGATGGTGAAGGTTTTGGTAGCTAATGAACTTTTGCTAGGTTTAGTTATAACTGTGTAATTTGATTATATAGATGAACATTGACAAAATTAAAAAAATAATAATAATCTTAATTGCAATCTTGGTGTCCTAATATAATGGAAATTCAATTTAGTCTTTTTCACTCCCCCAATTAGGCTTCCTTTTTGTTTTCATTTAACAATTTGGATTTATTTGTTCTTGACATTTAATGTTTGTTTAATTGTATTTTTACTTTATGAGATTTGGAATAAACTTTTTTATATATATTTTAGTTTCTCAAATTAAAAAAAATAATTAATGTTCTCAATATATATTTTAGTTTATCAAGACGTGTGATGTTAACATAAATGATTATAAATGATCCCATGACCCTTGTTTAAGTTGTGTCCAAGTGTCATATTACATAAAAAAAAAGGTATTTTTAAGTGCGGAAGATTATTATATAAAAAAATTGAATAACTAAAAACATATTTACCTAATTTTATGAATTAGAAACATGTGAAATTTTTTAATATTTATTTAAAGTATATTAGGCAATAGTTTTGTCCATATCTCCTATAAATATTAATGGTAAAATTAACATAATTAAAATAAGAGGGATCAAGCTAAATAAAAAAAAAGTTAAACACCAATTGAAAGTATAATTAAGTGAATAACTATTGATTGGGCCATCTAAATATCATAATTATATGAATTTAGTCCCTCAATGACTTTGAATTTGTTGATGTGACAATTGAATAATAATGATATTTTAAGAGAGCACAGAAAATATAGATGGTGTGTTGTTAAAAACAGAAGAATTGGGTGTCAATGACATTAGTACTATTGATTGTTTTGGTGTAGTGATGATGATGGTGATGATATTAAAATAGAAACAAACAATAGTGCTAATTGCAGTAATGGGCCTGCAGGCCATGGGAAGGGCCCAGTAATAATTGGTTCAGAATATTGCTTTCAAAGGATGGCAGAAGAAAAAAAAAGGCAACAATTTTACATTTCAATTTGATTTTAACAAAATATTCATTTGACCAACGCAACTTAAAATGGTAAGTTTGATCTTTTATTAATTAAGCTTTTTATTACACAACAGTGAAATATTATCAAACTCTTTTTCTTTATGTACGTAGGGTCACCAATTTATTACGTTTGCACTTGATAAAAAAAGAAAAAAAATATTATTTTTCTTCATAAGTCTTGATTATCCAATTTAAAATTATACAATTCTTTGTATCAGATTTTAAGAGGAAAATAAAATTAGAGACAAAGAGACTAGTGTTGTGAATGTCTATGTCTTCTTTGATAAGAAAAAAAAGAAAAAAGTCACTAAAAATGTAAGAAAACTAATTTGAAGAAAATGTTTTATACCATATCTTATATATTAGGTTTATTTTGTTGTTTAGTTAAATATTTATTGAGATTTTCTGTGTTGTTATCCACTTTGTTGGTGGACAAAATAGTTTTTATTAATTCTTGAAAGTTTCAAGATAACTTGTGATATTTTCATTAATTATTATTAGCGAAAGATTTGATTGGACCATGTACCGTAAATTTTTAATTTATACTGAGATTTTCTCATATTAGAAAATATTTTGTTCTTAAATTAAATTATAAGTCATTTCGTTCCGCAACTTATAAAAGTAATGTAAAACTTCATTCGCAATAAATAATATATGAAAGTTATATTATATAATCCACTTGTATATAGCTTCATTTATCACATAAAAAAAAGTATACATGTTTTTTGTTATAACATATTTTATGAAAGAGTTTGTGAATTAGATATATGTTTTTGTTAGATTATGGTAGAGATGCGATTTGGGCATGAGAATGATTGGTGATAGTTGTTAGAAATATTGTTTTATGGTGACCTAATTTGAAGTGTGTAGGTGAAGGTGTGGATATCATGTGAATGTAGCATACTTTATGCACCATTCATCATTGCCTTTCTTTCTTGATTATCCCTTCAACCTTCTCGATCACTTCATGCTTATTATAATCAACTCACATTCCCAATACCTAAATTTAATATGGTAAATCGAAAGTGACAACCATCATAAACAAATCAAATCCCTAAGTAGGTCTTACCATTAAAATAAACAAAAAATTATAATGCATTAAGACCACTTGCAAATCATATAATCAAAAAATTATATTTAAAATTAAAAGTAATTTTATTATGATAATTCTAATTCTAAAAGTATATATTTTATTTTATTTTAAAAAGTTAAAAGAATTCGATAGTTCAACATACGTATAAAAGAATGAGTTGGACTAACCTAATAAAATATTTTAAGTATTCTATTAGTTTTATCGAGCTAGTCTAGAGTGACTTATTTTACACTTGTAGATATGAACATATTATTTTCTTTTCGTCACATATCGAATTTCCTTTCTCGCCATGTCTTTTATTTTAGATTTGGAAATATGCTTATATATCAAAGTTTTATCTGGAAATCAATATTATAGAAGCATTAATTTAAGTTATTTTACCGATTATTGAAAATATGTTTATATATTATAGCATTTATAAAAGCAACCAAAAAAGAATCTGATTAAAATCCCAAACTATTTTTTGTAATAATTATAAACAAAAACATATTAACTGAAATTTTCTTAATTCTATATAATAAGTATCTACTATATCACGGCACTTCTCCTTTATTCACTTCAATGCATTGTGGGAGAGTAATTGAGAGGATTTGAGAGGATTTCAAGATAAAATTTTTTATTGTTTATTTGAGTGAATTTGGAGGTAAACGAGAGTGGATTTGGAAGTAAATTTTTTTAATTTGTCACGTCAATAAAATCCTACACTAATTCTTACAAATTTTACTTCCAAATACACTCTAATTTACCTCCAAATTCACTCAAATAAACAACAAAAAAATTTATCTTCAAATCCTCTAAAATCTCTCCAATTACTCTCCCCAAATCCCTTCAAGTGAACAAGGCCTTACTGATAATGACCAATTTGACCTTCGGCTTGGATGCTTTTGGTTTTATGGGTGTAGTAGATTTCTTTCTGCTCCCTCACAAATTTAGACTTAAAATTTACAATTTTCAGTTTCAACTTTAATCACTATTTTGGTTTAGATGTATGATTCATTTTAATATTAATTTTTTTATTTAATTAAGTCTTAAAGTTTGTTAAATAGAATTAATTTATTTATTTTTGTTAAATTAAAGTTGAATTTATTTAAAAGGTAACATATGTCAATATTTTTGAATCATTTTTCATCTTCAAAATCCAAATTAATTATATTTAACAAATATTTAGGCTTAATTGAATAAAAAATATAATCAAAGTGAACACGAGTCTAAATATAAAAACAAAACTACTAATTAAGTCTAAATTATATAATCAAAACATTAAACATTAATATTTTTATATCTTAAAATGTATAACCTAAAATTAAAATTTTTATTTTAAAATGAAATTTTGAAATAAAAATTTATATTTTGGATTCTATTTTTTTCTGAAATAAAAAATAAAACATACATTTTAAATGGTATATAATTCAGAAGGTGCTTTTCAACAAAAAAAAAATTGTTGGCAATAAAATTAAACTTGCCCTGGAAGAAATCATAGTAGGAAATAGAAATGCATTCATGAACATGTAAAAGGAGTACACGACTGAGATAAAAACAAGAAAAATTAAATATAAAAGATAAGGACAAATACATTATTTCATCACCCCTATGTGAATGCAATAAGAAATTTAGGGGGTGAAGAAAGAAATGTCTTCATGGAGTTCTGATCCCAAATTCATTTAAGCTAGCCCAATTATTATTTCCAGGAAAATCGAAATCACACCCTAATTTAAATCATATTTTTATCTTTTTATCAATTATATTTTTTCTTGTGGAATTTTATTGTTTATTTGTTCAAATCTAAATTTCCAAAGAGATAAAGTCGTCAAACAAATTTAAGCTTAACACTTTAACTGCAACCAATCTTTGAGAAAACATCAAATTTACAACATAACAAAATGTTAAATAAAATATAATATCATAATGTATATATATACTACCGAATCAAAAGTGTTACCAAGTTTCAATCACATATTTAAAATAATTATTCATTCCAGATGTTTATATATATATATATATATATATATATATATATATATATATAATTTAGCTTACGACATTTATTATCCACTAGCGAAAACATACATTGTGCACTACAAGCTATGTTTATTTTTTCATTTGTTAGAAAATTTGTTAAATTATAAAATATTTTTTATTATATAAATATTTTTATCATAAATATTAAATTAAAAAAATAATTTTTTATTATGAATAATTGTTTGAATTTAAAAAAGTAATCGTTAAAGAGGTAAATTAGTATTATATGTCATGAAAAAAATATTTTAAAGAACGGTGAAACAATATCATAACCAAAGGGAGATCTACAAGACATCATAAAATCTGTTATAAAGAATTCTATATTCCAATAACAAAATACTCAAATTTTTAAAATAAATTTTATTTTCTGAAACTTATTAATTAAAGTTGACAAAATAAGTTAGAATCCATAAATCGATCTCTTACTATGTTAAGATTTGGAGGTCACGTTAATATTTTCAATCCAATGATCTACTCTTTCTTGTATGTCAAATCAGTAAACCAATGATCTAGGTTAACTTTTTTATAATATATTACTGTAAATATGTAAATATATAATTATATGGTAATTTAAATCATTAACATTTAATTAATTTCTAACTATTAATTATAATAAAGTAATTAAAGAAATAAAAGTAATTATTTTAATTTATCCGATTAAAAACATTAATCACTCAATTGAAATCTTAAAAAATATATATACATATATAAATTCTTAAAATAAATATTTTTGAAAAATAATTAAAAAAATCAGTAGACTGACGTGTCAACAACTGGCTGTTTCATCTACTGGCAAGACGGATCAAGATTTTCAATTTGTTTCAATACGATTTACCTAACATGGTAAAAGAAGAGAAAAAAAATACGTTTGTGATTCTTATTATTAATAATTATTAATTAATTGATATGGGAGAGAATAAGATTTTATTAACCTAAAATTAATTACATTTAATGTTTGTGGAGCTTACATTATGAATCCCAAAAAAACCCTAATTTTTTTGTATTATAAAAAGGCAATCGAAAGAAAGAAAATAACAAGCGATAGAAAAAAAAGAGAGTGAAGTGAAAAATGAGTAAAGTAGCCATCTTCTTCAGTTTGGCTCTTCTATTGAGCTTCAGTTTAATCGATGCCTCACGTCCTAACTCTTTCTTTGATGGGGTAAATTTAATTTTCTTCATTCTCTAATTTGATTTTTCATTCTCTGATTGGGTCGTTTGAATTGAAGGGTGTTTCAAGGGTTGAGATAGAAGATGAGATCTGTGAAGAAGGGGCAGAAGAATGTTTGAGAAAAAGAACTCTAGCTGCACATCTTGATTACATCTACACTCAAAATGCTAAAGAGGGTCAACACGATTGATGGAATCGTAATTTCTCTCTGCTTCTTTTTCATATATTAATAAACTCCTTTTCTTCAATCTTGCTTCAGTTTTATCATTCAGTGCAAGTGTGATGAAAATTTTGCATTATCAAAAAATTAATTTTAATTAAAAAAAATTATTAATTTTTATATTTTAATTCGGGTCGTAGCTATTGGAGAAACTATAGAAAACGTTTGGCACATTAAATGACTAATTAAACAATATTGCTGAGTTTTCCGAATTGTGCTACCGAATTCGTCTATGTGAAAATTTTATCATCTATTTGATTATTATTAATTATTATTAATTATTATTAAATGTGAATGTGGAATTAATAATAATACTATTAGAGTTAATCATTGTATCTGTACATGAGATATTATCCGTTTTGAAGTTAGAAAATTTGAAAAAAATTTAATTATTAAAATTCGAAAGATTATACGAGGAGGAATGCACACATAAACTGTTCTCAGTCTCAACTTTTATTTGTTGGTAACTTAAAATGTTTTGATGCATAAGTTAAAAATTAAATTTGAAGAAATTGTATGAGAGAGTTTCAACAAATTAGTTTGGACTTTGGAGTGATTTGCTTTCATCTGTTCACTGAGAGAAAAAATAAGAGGAAAAATTGAAAATTTTAATTTCTCCGAATACTATTTTTTTCTCGAGAAATTATTATGTAAAAGTTTGTCTGAATGTATATTATGTATTATTTTTTTCATGAGGTAGGTTCCGGATGAGTTAAAAGAAAATATGCAAGTAAATTTTTTTTTTCAAATTAATTATTAGTTCATAATAAGTGTAAAAAAAACTTAAAATAAGTATTGTTTTTATCTTTTATATAATATTAACTTTTTTTATTTATGTTCCAAATAATATTTTTAAAATAATATTCACAAGTTACATACACTACAAGGAAAAGTACAAATATTCGACAGACAATTAAAAATTAATTTTAGAGAGATGCAATTTATTATTAAACCTCATGCGCAATTTTTTCTTATATTTTTTTGTAAATAAAACAATAAACCAATATCACTTCTTGAAATTAACTGTTACACAAATTTTGAAGATGTTTTAATTTATATTTTAATAGATTAAATTTGATCTATATCGAGAAAATATCTTAAGGGTCTTCAATACTAAGTGACAAGTTAACAATTTCACTTAACGATAATAACAATTTTTTTAATAAGTACCATTGTTTTAAGTGTGTTTAAGCAAGGACAACTTAACAATTTCTTTTAACAAGGTAGTATGTACTCATTTTGAAATGCATCATATACATTTATAAAACAGAATTCGTCACAAAAATTTAATTTTTGTCAAAGAATTTCCCCCTTTTTGTAATGACCTTGTCATCATCATAAAAATATCATGACATATAAATGTGTTTTTGTAGTGACTTAAAAGGTTAAGAAACGAATGATGCATTTCCTTTAATTTAAATATCACCTTTTATTGTAATCATTTATCATGAATATATTGTTGTGCTTTTATTTTATAAATAATTTTGCAAATAAAAAAATTACTTAAGTTTTTTAAAGTAATTACGAGTTTTCTTGACACTTTAAATTTCAGTGTTTAAAATTTTTAATTTTTATTATACAACACAATTCAGGCGTTTATATAATACTAATTTAAACTATCTTTAATTTTATATAGCAAATTGTATAGTTGATAAATTTAATTTTCAATTTTTATCATCGTGATGTTTTTATCTTATAGACTCTTCAAAATTTCCGATATTTAACTGTCTCCTATAAAAAAAATTAAATAAGTAAAAAAAAAAGTGAGAATTAACCTCTTAAGAAAAGCTAATTCATAATTAACTTAAAATTTGTAAACTGACAAAATTTATAAATTAAAAAAATGTCAATTAATTATTGAGCAAGCAAAATAATATGAAAGAATGTAATTAACTATTTGATTAAATTACACGATCTTAAATATTAGAATGTTTATAATTATAATAAATCATCCTCTTAATACAATAATATTTTAACTTGTTATTGTATAAAAATATGCATATGAAAAACAAACCTAGTATCCAATATTAATTCTTTTAACCTAATTAAATTAATTTATAGAAATACACTGGAAACTGCTAAAATTTAATAAACTTGTGACCAAATACATTTATTCGACCATTTTGTTATGTTTTACTTAACCTATGTAAAAGTATATGTAGAAGGAGAAACATCAATTTCTTCCTTGGAAAATACAAACTACATTCAAAATGGGAGTAAAAAGTCAACAAAGTTTCAGACACGAGAATTTTATGTTTGAAGTGTAGATAGGGTTCTTTGTGGTTGTGTTTACACTCTCAATCCCAAACATACCCTCTATTCATTTCTCTATATATACACTCTCTTCCCACTCAACTCAGAATCTGAGTGATAAACAATAAGATTAGAAAGTTCAGCATGTCTAAACAAGCCACTTTCTTCACTTTGCTTCTTCTCCTAAGCTTCAACCTCATCCATGCCTCACGTCCACACCCTTCACTCAACACTTTCTCTTCTTTGCATGAGGTACGTCTAATTTCTTCTCACTTTGATTTCATCCATCTAGATACAGTTAAATGAATCAATCCTTGTGAAACTTTCTTCTGTAATCTTTTCTGGGTATGAGTGACTTCAGAAAATTGACTGTTATGTAAGTCCAAATATTTTCCTTTAGCATCAGATCATGAATTGCTGTGTCTGATAAATACTATAGTTGTTTGTTTGTTCTTTGTTCATTTTTTCTGGTTTTGAGAATTGGCATGTTTGAATACTGAAGGCAGAGGTAGACGGAGAGTTTTGCGAAGAAGAAACTGAGGAATGTTTGATGAGAAGAACACTAGCTGCGCATGTCGATTATATCTACACTCAGAAGAATAAACCCAAACCTTGATGGCATCACACCACCCTCAGGATCAAATATACCAATACAAAAAAATAATATACAATTAATAATACCTATACATGTGTGTACTTATTTCATAAATAAACATATGTGTTGGATTCAAGCTTGTTCTTTTGGCCTTTTTGTTACTTGATTTTGTGTTCTTTTTCTATGTATGTTTATATAATTGATTATGGTATTTCTCAAGTTCTTTTTATATATATATACGGCATGAACTGCATAAACTCAGAAACCTCTTTCTGCATAAACTGTTGCTTTGTTCTGATGTCTGGTATAGCAGTAATGTGAAGTTGAATAATCTGCTATGAAACTGTAGTATGCTTTAATCAATTTGAACACTGTTTCCTTAGCAACTGTGATGAGCTCTCAATAATTGGTGTGTACTATATATGATAGTAAAATCAATCAACTGAATTACATTTAAATAATTAAACATGAGTAAAGAATAACAGTTTGATGTTTTGCAAAACATAAATAAAATTAAGACTAAACCTTAAAATATCAGTTAATTATGTGCACAGAAGAAGAAATGTCAGAACACAGAAAGTCTATGTTCAACAGGTGTAGTGTCCTTCTCGAGGCTCAGAATGATAGATACTCGTCAGTTTTACATGACAAAAGAAGACCACATTTTAAATGAAAAAGAAAAAAGAGAGAAGAAAAAACCAAAAATCTACAGAAGTTACGTGACTAAAATGCCATCTAGTTATATAATCTAGTGATAAGACCCAACTCGGTGACTGGGGGAGAGAGAAATGCACTAAAAACCATGGTTTTGAGTCAAACAAAGTCACGTATGATAAAAAATATAATGCCACTTTAATTACCTTCTTGGATAGAATGCAATGAATAATCTTAATTTTATCATTTATCATAAATTATAATGTAATATAATGAGAATGTTTGCATAGATTAATGAAGATAGTTGATGCTGTAAATTTTTGAAAATAGATGATACATAAAGGTTCATAATGATACAAAATTGGAAAGTGTAACATCGTTCACGTTTTCCGACCAAAATTCAAGCTCTGATGTAACTATCAATCTCATGGTCCTCCACTGTGGTGTGAATTGGTCCCAACACCTAACTCTGTTGGTGGCACAAAAGTAAAAGCAGTGTCAAACAAGGCTGTGTTTGTTTGTCATCAAGCGTCAATGTTGTGTCCCATACACAGCTTAATGCACTCACCACGTACACAACAAAACGAGAGAGCCATCACATCCATGGATTAGTGTTTCTGAAATTGGATAACCATGTTTTAGGAGTGGATTTCTATTAATTCCTTCAAGTAGTTGCTTCCAAAACGTGGAACTAAATCAACTTCTGTACGTACTCTCATGTGCCATAATAAGCACTTTCAGAAGAAAGTGATTCTTGTAGGCTCATGGTTCCTATTCATTTAATAAGCACGAAGGATAAGAAAAGAAATTATTGAAGTGAAACGGATTATCTCAGACATTGATTCTAATTGTCTAGTGTAGACTTTATTTAAGATTATTGATTCAAACCCAAGAATATATATTTTGTGGGATGAGCTATTAAGGTTTTTTTTATTGTGTGTGAAATAAATAAATCTAACAAATAACAAATTTTATAAGTCATGATATTATGTTAAAAAAATAATTTTAAATATAATTTTATTTTATAAAATTAGTTTGTAAAGTTAGATTTACACTTATATACTACTTTTAATTGATGCTGAACTTTTACATATAAAAATCTCAAATATAGTGATTTGAAAACTGCTAACAGGATAGATTCAATAAATAATTAATATCATTAAGATAAAATTTGAATAATTATGATATTACTTTAAGATTAAAAAAACTTTAAATATATAGTTATACATATTTTTTGTTCTTTAACTTTAAGTAAAAATTGAAATTAATCTTTTTTTGAAACTTTGGACTAATTTAGTCCATGATATTTAGAACTGTGTGAATTTAGTTTTTTTAGCCAAATTTTGTTAAGTTTATTTAACATTTCAAATTTGTTTTTCAACTAACTTGAAAAAAAATGTGTTAAATAATGTAAACAACTCTAATGCTCTCACGAAATGTCTTTGAAACGTGAAATAAACTTAACAAATTTTAGTTAAAAAGATTAAATCCACATATTTTTAAAATTAAAGGATTAAATTGGACAAAAATTAAAAAAAAAAATAATTCTAATTTTCACTTAAAATTGAGATAAAAATATATCTAACCCTGAATATAACTAAACATTATAAAATCAAATTTATATTTTTTTTATACTGTAAATTCATCTTATTTTCAAATGGATATGAAATATGATGTTTTTGTAATATCATATTATATATATTATTTATGTGATTGATGGTTTGCAATGAATTCTTTTAAGTTATTCATTGGATATATATATATGTGACTTAAAGATAAACTCAATTGTCAGTGCTAAGAATGATAAAGTGTATTTTAATTTTTTCATGAAACTCAATGCAAATGCATGTTGGTCCCATTTCCATCCCCAATCAACAAAGGTTGATGTCAATGAAATGAAATTCAGAGTAGGTCGGCAAGTAGAGGTCCCAGGACGAAGCAACGCATAAACATATTTCAAAATTAAATCACCCATCCTAGTCCCAACACAAGTATATCAATTTCTACACAACTTCTCACTATCATCCTTTTCTTTTTCTAGCTCAAATCCCTGTCTGTTAGACTATCAAGTTATTCTTGCTTAAAAAATTACCATGGATAAATATCAACAAAAACTATGCAAAACAAATACAAAAATATTAGATTCTAAAATAATTCTCAAAACTTATAAACTGATACTTTGACAACATTTTTTTGATAATATTTTAACATCATTTCTGTGTTATTATGTGATTAGTTTATATTAGTTGTGTTTATGAGTATTATTATTGATTGCTGAATAATTTTGGACCAATCACAAAATAACACGTAGATATTATTAAAATGTTAGAAAAAAACGTTATTAAATATTATTATCCTAAATAAAATTATCATTATTCCAAAGGATCTAAACATTACAGGTCAATCGTTGCCCCCTAAACAGTAACCATACTGTGGTTACGTTCGTACTAGTCATTGTGATAAATTGATTCTTACATTTAGAAGAGATAGAAATTAATAGAAAAATGTTATTAAGAAAATATGAAATTGGTATATAGCACAAGAATAACAGGTTAGAATAATAGGTTAGACTTTGAACAAGGTCATTAGTTAGGTTTATTAAACTTATGAGTAAATGGGGAAATTCTAAACAGCAGGGTCAATGGTCAATGTGGAGCTACACTCACCACAGTACATTATATAATAAGGTTTTTATAAAGTATTATATATATACCAGCATCCACAATGAAGTGGGTTGTTACAGTATGTGCAATTTCACTTACCTTTGCAAAAAGTTGCGTTATAGTCAATCAATTTCATTACAAAAAAAAAAAGGAGAAAATTTTATGAGTGATTTAATTATTAGTTTAGAATAATTTCTTTTAAACTGATATATTTTAAAAAGCAAAATAATTGTCTTTATGAAAAATTAAAATATAATTAAATGTTCGAAAATTTTTAAATATTTATATTTCCTACATGATCCAATATGTTATATAAAACCACTGTCGATATTCTTTTCGGTCTTCTTAACAGTAAGTTTTTGTCGGTTTTCGCTCTTGATTGTTGTTTTCGGAAAAAACACTTACAAATACAATAAGAATTTTTGTAAATTAACAAAAATAAATTCGTTCGTAAAATTAAAGTTATGGATACATTTTAATTGTTGACAAAAAGTTTTATTGATGATAAATCTATTGATAAAATTTATCGATAAATATATTAATAATGAATAATTTTGTTAATAATGTATTTGATAGTTAGTTTTATTAATAAATTTTATTAGTAATTTATAATTTTTATTAGTGATGTTTCTTTGTTTGTAAATCTGTTAAGTGAAATAAGTGACAGAATTTTCCTTAAATTGTAAAAAAAAAATTATAAAGAAAAAAGGGTATACAAAGGAAGAAAAGAATAAAAGAAAGACGAGGAGAAAGAGTAGAAGAAGATAGATTAAATGACAAATATAAATTAATAAACAAGATGAATGGCTAACTAAAGATACATTAAATAATAAATGAATAAAATAAATATGTAATTAGATATAAATTAAATGATATAATTATAAATTAATAAACAAGACCAGTATATTACTTGTGATCAAAATCTTCTTTATAATTTTTAGAGTTGCAATCTAGTTTATTTTGAATCAAAATGTCAGTGTTAGCCATTTAAATTGGTTAGTTGTGAGTGACAAAAGATTGAACCAAATTAACATTTTTTCTTTCATGTTTAAAAAAATTGGTCCATAGGTTAATAGTGACTTACAGGACTTTTTGTAAACATTTTGTTTCTATGTTTTTTTTTGTTTGGCCTTTTTCTATCATAAAACATGTGGGTTGGGTCAAATTTATAGATTTAGCAGCATGCATGTGTTTATGCATATGCATGTATATGCAGTAACATTTGTTACTCCTACACCACTCCACGTGTTTTTTCTACACTCACACATTTTTTAAAAGTTTCAAAACTGTCTTTGTATTTTAAAAAACCTACACTCATCTTCCTTTCTTCAACGGATTTCAACATTCGTCGAAAGATTTTCTAAATTTTCAAAATCTGTTGAAGTTTTTAAAAAATCTTTCATCAAATTTCAAGATATATTAAAAAAGAAATTCTTCAATAAATTTTGAATGTTGAATTTTCTTTTCTTAAATGGATTTTGAAATTTATTGAAAGATTTTTCGAAAGCTTAACAAATTTTGAAATCCACAATACTTATAAAATGTGGGGGTGCAGAAAGAAAAGTGAGAGGTGAAAGGAGTTTCCAACCTATGGGCCTTTTAGTCCATTGCTCGGTCCAGAACACACATATATATATAGAGCTTCATAATTATATTATTTTAAGTTTTGATTTTTATAAAAGGTAGACTTAATTAAGTTTTAAATCTAAAAAAAATTGGGTAAATTGATTTTTTGATAAGTTTTTGCAGTTATATTAAATATTAAAAAAATTATACTTTCTAATTTTTCTGTTCATTAAATAATGTAAGGATTATCTTTTTTTAGCATTTTCTTTAATTGTCATGTATTATAATTTGTAATTCTAATGATATTAATCACTGAAAAATATCTTGAAAAGACTGAAAAAAATATTGATTATCAAACCTCAATTAAATAAAAATCATTTTAAGAAAATTAAATTAAATTTTCCTATATGTAAAACTAAAATTTCTTACATTATTATTTTTCTTCTTAAACACAATTAACCTGGCTCACACTTGAATTTTTTTAAATAAATAATAAAAAAAAGATAAGTCGATCCTCTAAAATGTTATTTTATTCTGTGTGACTTTGTATTATTACTTATGAATTGAACCTTAACTATTTTCTTTGGTCGAGTGGTGTTTAATATTTATTTAAGCAAAAGTAGCAATCATTCACAATTCTCAATTTAACGGTTGAAAATTGGAACAAAATCTATGCTTTGAATTCCAATACCCATTTATTTTTATTAAAAATTACTTACTAATAGAGTTTCTTGGACTTAATGCAATTTTGAACCGATGTTAATCATGTTTATTTTAATTAAGCATCTTTAAAGTGATGAAATTGTTAAAAAATATTTGTTCTTATGATACGTGGAGAGAAGGTTTTGAAAATTCAATTGAAAGTGTTGAACGCCTTTTCTTAGCTGTATGAAATATTCAAATAAGATATTTTCTTAAAACTTGGATGAATTGAAATTTATAGCCTATTCGTAAGAATTATAATACTCAATATAGGTTTGCTTTAATTTTATTCTGATATTATTTTTCAAGAAACAGTTATTATTGTCGTCAACTTCCTTATGTTGACCAGCATATTAATCAATACAGAAAAATGATATTTTTTTCTTAGAAGAAAATCTCAATATGAGAATTTTAATATAATCTTTTACATTGAAAAGGGACATTTTTCACTTGTAATTAAATAAATATTTGTAAGTGGTCTCTCAACAATTTTAATAACGGATAATATAATAAATTCAACAAGCTTTAATAAAATAAACTTTAACACTAAAGAAACAAACCTTAAATCAAAACAAACTTAAAAAATAAAATTTATGATCAGCCTGACATTAAGCTCACACCCCAAAATAGATATATAATTTGTGATCATATCAAAATTTTATTATAAAAAAAAATAAACGTAATAAAGAATACAAAACATGGATAATCATATCAAATCCATGAAAACTATATAAAAAAACTATATTACACATAAAATAGATAAATAATACCTATTATATATAAAAGAAAAATCAAATAATAACATTAAACAACACATTAAGTCACTTTTATTATTTTTTATTTTTCAATCTCAAATTTCCTAACTTATTTACATAGACTTTTCGATCACAATGAAACTCTTTAAACTGAACATTGAGAGAGATATCCAAACATATATGTCATCTCCCCCTTAAGTTTCCAAGATATTGAGAAGAAAATACTTGAGAAACTCATATTATATATTATCTTGTTTTTTTTATATTAATATAAGATATCCATTAAATAAAATATTCTATATCTTCTTTAATCTTATCTCTTCTCTAATTTATCTTTCTAGAAAGTTGAGAGTAATATATATGTATGATTGATGATGCATATAATAGCAATAGTCAATAACCATACTATGGCTGACCAGAATATTATGGTTTCTCGATGTTCTTCCGTAAGACACGAGATCGTTGTTGAATTGTATTTTCATACTTGGACATCACTTCTCACATAGTTTTTTTGCAAATTAAAAGAAAAAGGTTGAATTGAAATCCTCAATGTTTCATTTTTCAACGAATGTCCTCTATTTTACCTATATTTTTTTTGCCTCCCAATAATTTTGAATCTTCCATTTTGACTTTCACGTGCTGTTTGTCTCCATGCAGGAAAATAAACCAAGAGTGACAGTGACGGATTTTATCCAAACTAATCCCTCTGTTTTCTCATCTTATCATTTCACTCCACAAATCACTTAATAATACCAAAACTGAAACTCACCTTCTCTATTCATATGAATTCATGCTCGGATGAAATTTGTCTACTCAATTGTAATAATAAATTTTTATAATTATATAAAAACAATATACAGACACTAAAAATTATAATTTAATTATTAACATGTGTGCTTCCAAATATCATGTTTTATCTTTTTAGTACAATATATTCGAATCTCAAGTTCATCGAAATGATATTTTTGAAAATAGTGATTGGAAGTTCCACATCGACTAAAGATAAGACTAAATCATAATATATAATGTATATTTCATCTCAGAAGTCGGTTTTGTAGTGTTGAACTAGACTTAAAATTTATTTTTTAATATGATATCAGAACCATGGTTGAAACATATATTTATGAAAAAATATTTAAATTATTTTAAACATTAATTTTTAAGCAAAATAATAAACAAAAACAAATATAAAATTGATGGTAAGTTATATTTGTCGGTGATTTGAGTTACGAGAAAAGAAGGAAAGTGGGAAAAGAAGGTCAATCATAATTCAACAACTTTTATTTTATATTTTAATTGAGTTGCCAATGTGAGAAACCTTTTCTTTCTTCTGGAAACATAAAGCCTCCGTGTTTTTTATTTTTTCCGAATGTTGTTGTTTTGTTTGGCTTATGAAACACAGATGCGTGTTGTTTCTTTCTTGTGAGTGGAATAGTGGTAGAAGTAAGAGAGTGTAGTTTCCATTGGCGCCTCCATATCAATGCCTTAATACACATTTTTCCCCCTCCTCTTCCTGAAAATGACCTTACAACCATAACTAAACTCTTCATTATTCTCGCCATTCTACTATTAAAATCTATTTCGTAAATTAAGAGTAATAATTAATTATTTATAAATTAGTTTACTTTTGCTTTCTAAAAAAAAGCTTATCACTTAATTTTGTATTAAGATTTCTTTTAAGTGAGTTTACACAACTTCATAATAACCGTAAATGATAACAAATTTGATTGACTTTTTAGTTTGTTAAATTATGTTTTTTTTTTCTATTTTTGCTGAAAAATTTGATTAAAAATATTGTTAATCTTAAATCTTTAGTAACCCCTTTTCAGTATATCTAAACGGTAATTTTAAAAAACAATGGAAAGAGATTGGAAAATCTAGACTAATAAATATTTTGTTTTTCTAAAAGGTGATATATTAGTAAATCATTAATGTAAAAAATATTTCTTATAGCAATTATTTATATAGGTTATAATCAAGTATAAAAAATAGTGCAGCACTATAACTGTAAATAAAATAATATCTTTTATATTTATTGTAAATAGGTATAGAAAGTAATTGCGGTGACACTTTTGTAGTAATAAAAAAAAATTCTATATCAATTTTAATTATAATAAGTATAGATAGTAATTTCTTATTTATTTATTTATTTTCTAAATACAGCGTTTCTAGATCCCTAACCCTTATTTTTTGTTTGTTTTATATTTAGTTTTGTATGTTTTTCGTGGTAGCATATCTACTTCAGGCGTGATGGAGCTTGCATTCATACGTGAAAAGTAACCTGTTCGTACACTTTGGACTCAACAATGTCTCACTGAGCTCAATGACATATTGCCAAGCTTAACATCATCTTTTCCAAACTCAATAAAATCTGACAAAGTTCATAAATTCAGTCTAGAATCGTGGGGTCGACTTCTCGTGTTAGTGTTTTATTCATTTATTTATTTCGACACTTAAAATTTTTTAATAAAGCAATCTTACAAAATGTTTAAGTTATTATTATATTGATTTGATTAGAAAATGTAAACTTTTGAAATTTTGAAATGATTTAAATGAGATGTTTTATACCGACGATACTTTTAATTTGTATAATGACATTTTTTATATTAATTTTGAAATTAGTATAAAAGAATTAATATTTTTTATACTTCTATTCCTGAACCGTATAATTTTTTTTAACATATATATAAAAATACTTTTGATATAGTCGTCCAAATCAAAATGACAAATGGAAACCCCAAACAGGAGAATGTTAACACGGTACGACTTTGCTTATTTGGCTAATGTTTTCTCTTTCATTTCATTTTTCTAAAGTATTCTTATTTTTCTCAATCACGACAAGGAGCATGTGTGTCGCGTGATTTGGTTGTTAAATTGATGGATGTTTCAAAATTGTAAAAATATATATTATTTATGTTTTTAGTTTTAAATATATTTTACTTTTGTTAGGGCTTGGGGAACTTGTGTTACTATCAAGTAGGATTCTCCTCACTTTTATTAAAATGTGTATCTGCGGAGGAAGTTGAGTATGTGATGAGAGAGTTGCACGGAGGGGCGTGTGGAATGCATACAAGGCAACGAGCTTTGCGCGCCAAGGTGATAAGAGCGGGCTATTTCTGGCCGACGGTGGAAAAAGACTGCAGGATGTTCGTACAGAGCTGTTTGAAATATCAGGAGCACGACAACAACCTCAACCTACCATCGGTAGAATTACACAGTTTGATGTCTCCTTGGCCGTTCGCACAATGGGGGATGGATATTGTGGGATCCTTTCCAGTGGGTCGAGCTCAGAAGAAATTCTTGTTAGTAGCAATTGATTATTTCACCAAGTGGATAGAAGCGGAGCCGCTCGCAACAATCATGGCGGAAGGGGTTCAAAAGTTTGTATGGACGCTCATATGCCAATTTGGAATTCCCAAGACCGTAGTTATGGACAACGAGCGGTAGTTCGTTGACAAACGATTAGGAGGTTTCTATAAAAAGCTGGGAATTAATCATGTCACAGGCTCGGTAGAGCACCCACAGACGAACGACCAAGTGGAAGCGGCCAACAAAGTCATTGTTGCAGAGCTGAAGAAAAGATTGGGAGATGCCAAAGGAGCCTGGGTGGATGAACTTCGAGAAGTCCTTTGGGGATACCGTTGCACACTGCACGGTACAACTAGGGAAACCCCGTTGAACCTTACATATGGAATGGACGCCATGTTACCAGTAGAAGTAGGGGAACCTACCATGCGAAGGGGAATGCAAAGTCTGCAAGATAACAATGATGAGCTTCGAGTGGAGCTAGACACCTTGGATGAACGAAGAGAGGTGGCAATGATCCGAGCGGAGGCGCGAAAAAGGCTTCTTGTGAGACGTTACAACACCAAGGTCAGACCTCGACAATTTGTTGAAGGAGACCTCGTGTGGAGAAAAACGGCTGAAGCCCGACGAAACCGATCGGCGGGAAAATTGGCCGCGAATTGGGAAGGCCCCTTTAGGGTGGTGGAAAACTTACAAAATGGAGCATACCGTCTGGAGCATCCGACGGGAAAGGCTATATCCAATACATGGAACGCATCCCATTTAAAATTTTATTTCAGCTAAGAGCTTTGTACTTGTTATTCCATATCAATAATATTATTATGTTTATCACACGAAATCTTCATCATGTCTTAACAGCCGAGCAGGTGAGGCAGATTTCTTTTGTGAACTCTCACCTTGGTCTTAGGGCACGCTTCTAGACAGCTCCTAAGGCCTAAACCGAGCGAGTGAGGCAGATTTATTTTGTGAACTCTTACCTTGGTCTTAGGGCACGCTTCTAGAGAGCTCTTAAGGTCTAAACCGAGCAGGTGAGACAGATTTCTTTCGTGAACTCTCACCTTGGTTTTAGGGCACGCTTCTAGAGAGTTCCTAAGGCCTAAACCGAACAAGTGAGGCAGATTTCTTTTTGTGAACTCTCACCTTAGTCTTAGGGCACGCTTCTAGAGAGCTCCTAAGACCTAAACCGAGCGGGTGAGGCAGATTTCTTTTGTGAACTCTTACCTTGGTCTTAGGACACGCTTCTAGAGAGCTCCTAAGGCCTAAACTGAGCAGGTGAGGCAGATTTCTTTCGTGAACTCTCACCTTGGTCTTAGGAAACGCTTCTAGAGAGCTCCTAAGGCCTAAACCGAGCAGGTGAGACAAATTTCTTTTTGTGAACTCTCACCTTGGTCTTAGGGCACGCTTCTAGAGAGCTCATAAGACCTAAACCGAGTGGGTGAGGCAAATTTCTTTTGTGAACTCTCACCTTGGTCTTAGGGCATGCTTCTAGAGAGCTTCTAAGACATAAATCGAGCGGGTGAGGCAGATTTCTTTTGTGAACTCTCACCTTGGTCTTAGGGCACGCTTCTAGAAAGCTCCTAAGATCTAAATCGAGCGGGTTGCTTCTACAGAGCTCCTAGGAAGTAAACCGAGCATGAAGCGAAAGGCTATGCACGAAAATTTGATACGTAAAACAGGAAAGTACAAGAGATGTGTAGAAAACAAAGCCTCAACAGGCGTATATTCATTAAAACCAAAGTTTGTTACAGGATAAAGTTGAAGTTGAAAAAGCAGTAAAATCCTATGTCTATGGACTAGGGTTGGACATCAACTCCATCGGTCTCTTCAATCATTTCGACAGCAGTGTCGACATTTTGGACGACCGGAGGAGAGGAGGGAGGAACATGGATCAAAACTAGTTTGTTATCCACCACCATCATACTCACATCAAGGCGGGGATTGTCGGTGGGCACTTGGAAGAGGAGATTACACTGGGCGAGAGCTTTGTCAAACCCGAGCAAATGCTCGTATACCACCTCATCGCCCAAAAACTTGTTTTCTGCCTCCAATTTCGTTACCTGCTGTTGGAGGAAATCCCGCTCGGCTATCACCTTCATGAGGGAAGTGGTGGCTTTTTGGAGGTCGAGTTGGGTATCATCCAAAGACCGTTGCAAACGGCGCTGAGTAGCACGGGCCTCGGTCAACAGAGTGCTGGCTTTCTTCTTGTCCTCTGTCGCTAAAAAGAGTTGTTTTTATACTTATAAATGAACTCAATCTTGTAATTTTTCATGTTGTTCCTAGTTGAAAAGTTGTAATAGGTAGTAGATTGTTATGTAAAATATTGTACAGGAAATGATATATTATTTAGACTCTGTCAGCCAATTTTCGCAAAGCGAAAGCCAAAATTCGCACTGCCAGAAAAAGAAAATTCGCATAGCGCACCAGTACCTGTGCGCTGAGCGAATAACATCAGTTAAAATACAGCAGTTAAGAAAATTCGCATAGCGCACCAGTACATGTGCGCTAAGCGAATTAATGAATTTAAGTGGCTTTAAAAGACGTGACAGAGCGACAGAAACATTCTCTTCAGAACAGAAGTTCCAGACAAAAGCAAGAAACGGAAAACATCTCAGGAACTTCCGGAGACTACTTCAAGGCATCAAGACACCATTTTTGCAAGGGATTGCTTCAAATGTGTACGTTTAGATGACTAGGAGTAGTTAATTTCTCTTTCAGTTGGAATTGGATGTAATGAACTTACTCTGATGTAATTTTCCTGTTCAATATATTGTTCTTCGTTCATATGCTCTTTCTTGAATTTACTATCATTGTATGGAAATATAATGTTATTTGAATGTTTCTGATTACTGGAAAGTAACTTTGAACATGACGACGTAGATAGAGCACTTAAGTGATTTGGGATCTAGGAATAGACTCAATAACTTGATCATTCCTAACATCGGACTTAATGCAAATTGTATATTAAATTGACTAAGGGATTAGCATTTTAATATATTAATTTAGAACTAGTTGCTAAGGGATTAGGACTAGTATGCCTTGATGTGAATGTTTGAATGAAGTAATGAAATCTTGAACAGAGTTTTATATTCATATGATTCATGAAACCCAATTCCAACGAAGTTTCATTTTAAATATAAATTTCTTGCACACCAACTGTTTGATAAAATACCAAAAATAGTTTCTTGTGTTGTTTTGTGCATTTTGATGTCTAATTGAGTTATAAAAGGAAGAATTGTCATGTGTTGCACAAGTCCCTTGGGAGACGATACTTTTACTTATTCACTGTATTACTTGGAACGATTTGGTATACTTGCCAAAAAGTTAACAGCCAGGTGAAGGGTCAGGTCCTGATTGGCCTTGAAGGCGGCATCGAACTTCTCCTAAAGAGTTTGAAGCTTCGTGTAAGCTGAAGCTCTCTTCCGGGCGGCGTAGGCTAAGCACATGGCCGACCGAGCGGTCAACTCCAGAGCCATGTTGGAGGCCTCCTTCTCGGTCATCCTACTGACCAAAGCTTTTTCCTCAGTGAAAAGGTCAAAATGGATGTGTTTCGCCACCCATGAGTCTAGACTCAATAGCCCAGATAGAGGAGGCCCGTCGGGCAGACTCCTCTTAGCATGCTTGGACTCCACGGAAGTTTCCCGAACGGCCTTACGTTTCCCCTTTTTCTTTGGAACGGACTCCAATGGGGGAGCCCGGTCGGTAACGATCTCGACCGGGGGCGGGGGAATGGATACCTGTTGGACTTGAAGGGATGTTGCTAGAGCGACGACAGTGGGAGGGGCGCGAGACGAGCTCCCTCCTGGTTTCCTTACTTCGCCCCCCCTCTGAGCGAACAGGCGGACAAATGTGTTGTTCTTTAATGGATCCATTTTGGACAGATAATCTGCAAGGTGAAAGAAAATTTAGATAAGTCCCAAATGGCTGCTCAACAAAAGACAGTAAAAAATAGCTTACCGAACACATTAGATGGAAGGTTCTTGTTGCCCAGAAAACCGATCAGAACACGACAAGAGGACTTAGGGGGTAGCTGACAAAGCTGGTTTATTAAGTCCAGATCCTCGGGAGTCATCCGGGGCTTGGGCCAGGAAATAACCTTCTGAGGGTCTCTGGTCCAGTAGAAGGGGAACTTAGCCTCTCTGGTCGGGAGCAGAAGCTCTGGTACCCAGTTTCCGTGGGCACGACTTTAAAGAAATGCCCTTTAAAGTCTTTGTACGAGCTATTGTAAAGGGTCAGTAGGTGCATGTTCCCGATCGTCCAAAGGGAAACCCAAGGCTTGGACTGATGAGGCTGTAGATGAAAGAAATAAAGGAAAGCTGTCGGAGTAGGGTTAAGAGCTAGGCCGGAGTAGATGGCGGAGAATGCTTGCATGAAAGCCCAACCGTTCGGGTGAAGCTGCGTGGGAGCCACGTTGAGCGTTCTCAGTACGTCCATTTGGAAATCAGAGAAGGGGAGAAGAACCTTCAAGTCTTTGAACATAGTAGCATACACGTAAAAGAAGTCGGTGGGGTAATTACCCCGATCGTGGCAGACGCACTCGGTCATCTGGCAGATGGCCAGTTTAAAATGCCGAGCATCTTCAGCCGCCTTGACCAAGGAGATGTGGCCGATCAAATCCTTAAAAGGGCGGCGATGGTGGAAGGAGGAGGAAATTTGCCTAACCTCATGAGGAGTCCAGTCGTAGCTGGGGACAACTGGCCAAACTCTGGGTTTCCCATCCCAAGCGCCGGTGGAGTCCACATGGATGACAACTTCTTCAGGAGCGTCGCTATCCACGAGGAGATCGGAGGAGTTCCCTGAAGGAGAAGCCCCCGCACCGTGACCCGAGATAGCACCCAAGGAGGAGGAAGGACTGTTGACGTCGGCGGCGTACCCCCTACCCTCTTTGCCGGAGAAATCGGAGGACATGGTTACCTGAGAAGATGAAGTTGAGGAGAGCGGGAACGAGGAAGCCAGGTAGAAGGCAAGGGCGACGGTGAGAAGACAGAAGTAAAAAGTTAGGGTAAAAGTATGGGTATTTATACAAGATAAAAACCGATTCAACTGGCACATCTGAAGCGTCAAACGCCAAAAGATCTGACGGTCCAAGCGACTTGACGGTTCAATCGTAGAAGGATCTGACGGCTCAGGCGATCTGACGTTTCGTTTTTTACCTTTCCCGCCTAAAGTTTACAGTCGTGACTTTACGACTCCCGCCCTAGTAGATATAAGCAGATTGAAGGCTTGGATAAAGTAAGAGGAGCACCGATCGGAGACCACTTTAAAACCCTACGCAAAAAATATTTTTGCTAGGGCTTGGGAGACTTGTGTTACTACCAAGTAGGATTGACCGACCAGTCATGTTCAGATAATACCGAGCAGGGTGGAACGAGTCTAGTATGACCGATCGGGCCTTTCCAGCTATTTGCTGGAAGACATCGTTTGAATGCTCATGAATGCGTGATTAATGAGGTAACGGTCATTGTCGAGTAGTTACGGTCAACATTGAACGCCATTAAGAGGTAAATTAATGGGTAATATTCTCTGAAATCATATAAATAACAATCAATGGAGAAGGTAAACTCTGTTTTTCTATAATTCGATAGACTTGCAAAGACCAATTCTGACTTAAGCGTCAGAGTGTCTCCTGCAGGTCATCCCATCTAGATTAAGAGTGAGCGTAAGGAAGGCGGAAGGTGAAAGACCGATCGGTTGAGGAAGAGTGTTTCCGGACGAAGGCAGCAGGAGTTTTCTCCGATCCCATTAAGCAGAAACAATAAGATTAAACATGCAACTATTTATTTAAAATAAAATAAAATAAACATTTGTAAGAGAAATAAATTTAAAAACGAAGGTAAGTCAAGAACTATTGTTGAATTGAAAACTGTCAATGCCCTTGTAAACTAGCTTATCTCTATTTTAATTTTCATTGAATTCAACTCTTTGAGATAATAATAGCATACCACATAACATAACAGTCATAGTATAAGTTCCACGGTTTCGTTCTTATCTCAATAAAAATCCATTAGTCTTCAGAATCCGGTGTGCTACAAAAAGGTCCACATCACTTCCTGCTCACAGTTTCTCACACAACAATATAAATATCTATATCCACACTGCTGTTCGTTTCATATTCCAACCTTTTTATTTCTTTACCAACAGTTACAATTCAACTCATTCCAAAATGAAGAGCAGTGAGAGCAAGCTGATGAGGATCATTGGATCGCCGATAAGAGCGCTGGGGAAGGCGAGGGACATGTACGTGCGGAGCATAACCAACTGCGGCCAGCACGTCAGCTACTACGGCGATCCCATGGAAGGTGCCGGAAGGTTCTCCAGGAGCCACAGCGTCGCCGCCGCGTCGGTGAGGTCCGAGGTGAGCGACGAGGATTACGCGGAGCTCGTGAGAGCCGCGTCGGCGAGAACAACCTTGGCCAACCGAATCCACGTTTCGAAAGTGTTGCCGAAGTCTAGCAGCGTCGGGATGGCGAGGATCGACGAGGATAAAGCGGTGGAGTCGGAAGGAGGCGTGGCTTTCGCCGCCGATCTGTATCCGAGGAGTAGAAGCTACGCTGTGGCCAAGAGCAAACCTGCGTTTGAAACCGTTGTGAAGGTTCAGGCTAGGAAGTAGAATCGCTTAGGTTAATTAGAGCAGAGATTTCAATTGAATTTGTAAGAATCTTTCTTCTTCTTCTTCTCTGTTTGTGGTTCCTGTTTTGGAGAATTAAACGCATTCTGTTTGAGTTTATGTGTATTGATTTTATTGATGATCTGAAAGATTTTCTTGTAATTAAGACTTTTTGGCTTTGTTTAAGGACTGTTAGAATTAGAACTTATACATTTAGGCATTCGCATGTTTTTAATCATTTTTTTAATTGGAGTAATCGTATCTAATTTTTATCACAATTATCTACTTTAAGGATTCCAATTGGATAACACATACATTTTATATATTTATTGTTTTGAATTAAAATAATTTGAGAATCTAATATTTACTGAATAAATAATAAAAAGCAAATACATTATTACATGATGTAGAAACTGGCGTCAGAGTTTATAGAGAGAAAATGTTCATATATATATATATATATTTATATATATACACACCCATTTGTCACGTCGAAGCCGGAGAAATTCCGTCATTACCTTTTTACTCTTTATGCAAAGAGGAGCTCTCTGGCATGTATTATTAACTAGATTTAAATTGAAAATAAATTATATTTTTTACATAATTTTTTTTTTTTAATTTTATTATCTAAGCAAATTAAATTATTCGTTCAACTCGTTTAGCAAGTATGTGAAGAAGGAGCTTTCTATTTCTTTTCTTTACTTATCTAATTAACTTCTTTCTTTTGGAATTAAATCCTTTTAATACATTGTTATTAGCTGTTTTGACGGAGTTTCGATCAAATTTTCATAGAACTTCAATGTGAGATGTATTTAAGAAATTATAGTCTATATTTAATCGAATAAAAAGTACTGATTAATTTATCTTTTTTCTTTAATCTTATTTTTTCTTCATTTGTTTCCTTTTAGACATAAATTAATTAATTTATTTAATATTTTTATTAAGGTGTAATTTTAATTTTGTAACATCTAATTTTAATAGTATAAAGCTACTAAAATAAAACATTATTAGGTAAAACAAACCTATAAAAAATAAGAGATCTACATCTATAGAATCATCTAACTACACCCTTACCTCTCACTCGAGCAATTGAAAAGACGTCTCCTTAAGTTCACATCATTTAGGTGAAACAAACATGGAAGTAGACAACACAAAAGTAAGAATAAGCTAGTATATCAGAAAACATACATATAATTTAAAGCTAAACATTATACACCACAAATAAATCACACAATCCCAAAAATATAGTTTTAGACTGACTATTCGGATAAGGTATGAATGTCGAGCTATGACGAGTCATGCACTTGTGGTGGTGGAACAACTGGTCCCTCGAGCTATACCACATAAGGTTAGCCCGTAAACTACCTATAGACAAAGAACACCAGACCATAGACTAAGACATCCTACTACTTCTCACACATAATCTCCTTCTCTATCTGAGATAGAACGATTATTTGAGCGTCAGGATAACCTCCAAGATTGATTCCCTACATTCATAACAACATTACAGGGCACCACCATGTAACCTCTCCCCAAAGGTCATGGAATCGACTACACAGACACCTATGCTCCAATAGCAAGGTTGGAAGGCATTTGTATTCTTCTATCATTTGTCGCGTTCAACAAAATCAAGTTATATCAAATGGACGTCAATAATGCATTTCTAAATGGTGATATTAAGGAAGAACTGTACGTGGAACAATCTCCAGGCTTTGAGTGCCAAACGAATCCCACACACGTCTTTAGACGTAACAAAACCTTATATGGTTTAAAGCAAACTCCTAGAGCTTGGTATGAACACTTAAGTCTCTTCCTTATAAAAAATGGTTTCACTAAAGGTCTAGTAGACACCACGCTCTTCAAGAAAAATGCCAATCAAGACTTCATCATCTTTCAGATATATGTTAATGACATTACCTTTAGTGCTACTGATGAAAAATTATTCCGAGACTTCTCGATTATGATGCAAGAAGAGTTCGAGATGAATATGATGGACGAAACTAATATAAAATTTAGTTTATTAGGTAATATAAATGATTTTCTCCATTATCTTTCATCTTAGTTTCGTTTAATTTGAAGAATGTTTTTTTCTTTGAAAATTTTCTCTCTTAACGTTTCTTACATTTTTTTTCTTTGTATAAGTTAGTTTAAACAATCAACTATATTTCAAGAAATGTAATTTTTAATTTTACTGAATTAAATTATTTTTAAAGTATATACTTTATTAGTTTTATTTAATATTTACTTTTTTATCACGTGCAAATATTTTATTTTCAATTTCTTTTAAAATAAAATTGAATTATTTATAGTTTCATATTATCTTAAAGCATGTTCGATTTGAAGTTATTAGTCTTGTCATCTTAATCATAAGCAATATAAAAAGAAAAGTTTTGACAATCACATTTCTTTTTCAATAAACAACTATTTGGAAATGATAAGATATTAAATTAACATAAATTAAAATAAAAATTGAAATCATTCGATAGAAAATTAATGAAAAGAGTTATGGCTAGTTACACATGATAAAATTGTTTTCCTTATATTATTCATGAAAAAATTATACGAACAATTTTTAACATGTTGGTTGCTTCTATTATATTGTGGACGATGATTTAAGGTATTGACGTATTTGATTCTCGTGGATGAGGCATGTTGATGTAAGGATTGAAGGGTCTATAACATGTCATGAATACTTTTTTCTCCTCTTTTGCTCTTGTGATTTATTTTGACGGATAAAATAATTTTTTGCATGGTTGGTCACTTGACTTGAACTTTTTGTTTGAATGTAGGCTGAAATGTTTTTCCAATCTCCTTTTCCATATATATCAAGTCCTTCTAAAAATCGCCTGTACTCAATAAACAAATATAAAAATTAATATAATGTTATGGTATAAAATAAATTATAAACATTATGATTATATTAAAAATGTTATTTTCATATATATATCTAAAATTTGAAAATCAAAATATATTAAAATTTGAATCAAATTCTAATTCTAATTTTGCGTTCAAGTTTAAAAATTAAAAATATATTTATCTTAAAAGTATATGATAGAAAAAATATTGACACTAAAATCACCTATGTTCCTCTGCAGTCCATATTATCCTTTTCCTTTTCTTTGATTGAAACTGCATGGTCTGTGATATTTGAGACGACGACGACGACAACATTAAAAGAGCTTCGACAGCGATCGGAAGAGGGTGGTGCTGGAAGGCGGCTGGATCATTGAAGGTGTCCAATGGCACATCAATCAAGTCATACCATTCAACACTCAACTCCTTCCACCAATTCGCACTTTGCTCTGCCATTCTTTCTTCTTTGCTTTCTTTCTTTCCAACTCACTATTAGATAAATTCACTCTGAATGCTTTCTTACTTTTCTCTTCAACCTATATCTTATTTATAGACATAAGATAACATGATACACTGAATTTATCTATGAAAATAATGTTGAAGATATTAATGAGATCATGTTTAAAAAATAATATCTTTTTCACTTAAATTATGTGTAATTCTTTGAAAATGGATAATACAAGTTATAGAAGATATTATTTAAATTGATTATACAATAATCGAATCGATAATATTATGTGAATAGGATGCTTTATTCTATTTATTGTTTTTCTTTATAAACGGGTTAAAATAAAATACATAACAGACTTTTAAACTTAAAGTACGAAACACTAAAATATAAGACATTAAAAGGTAACATTTAATTTATCTTATTTATGCATTCAATTGTAAACAAGTTATATAAGCTATTTTATTATTCTTTAAACTATGTTTGAATATTTTGTTATTATTATAAAACATGAATTTATGTAATAAGTTTAATTGTTATTATTATTATAACTTAATTTTAAATATTTTAATTATATGTGTGTGAAGAGAGATATGTATCCAGCTTAACTCAGCTCCTTAACTAAAATAACTAACAAAATTATATATATATATATATATATATATATATATATATATATATATATATATATATATATATATATATATATATATATATATATATATATATATATATTAGAATTGAATAGTTCTATATGTGTGATTCTAAAAAAAATTAATCGATGCTTGAGATTTTAATTGATACGGTCTAAACTAAATATTAATTATATTATGTGTTCATTAAAATTAAATAACTAGATAATATATATTTAAAAGCCTAATTTTTCATCAAAGTTATGGGTTTTTATTAAAATTTGATAAAGAAAAGTATATAAAAGATATTCTTATAATAATATAGATATCTAACGATAAAATAAAATATATCACAATATCCAATTAATAAGATTATGTGTAATTTAGAAGTTGATATTGGAGATTATAAATGATGTATTTTAAAGTAGATGATAAATTTGAAAACTATGAGATATTAATAATATTAGATAACTAATAATACGTGTTCATAAAATTAGATAACTAAATAATATATATTTAAAAGCCTACTTTTTCTTAAAAATTATTTGTTTTTTAAGATTAATAATGAACAGTATAAAAGATATCATTTATACTAAATGCAAGATAACAAATTAAATAATGATACTACGTTTGAAATTAAATTATTAGATTATTCAAAATCAACTTTTAAAACAAATTATTTTAATGTATGCCAGAAAACAGGGTGGTTTTCCGATAACGGGATGAGCTTGCTATCTTGGCCAGAGCTCGACCCATCAGTGTGAAATAAAATTAAAATTGATCAACTAATTAAATTAAATTAAATTAAATTAGCGTGTTGTAAAATTAGGTTTAAATCCATGAGCTTGTCGTTGGCTTCAGTAGGAAAAAACATTGTAATTGTTTTAAATTTGAATTAAATTGAATATGACTCACTTGATATAAGTGTTAAATAGGTTCAAATTAGATTTAAAGTTTATTAATTCGTAGTTTACATTAATTCTTTATTATTTTTTTGTCATTTTTTTTCGTAACAAGTTTATTATAATTATTTATTATTTTTAATTATGTAAATTGATTTTTTAACTTTTTTTAAAGATCAAAATGTTATTCACGATTGATTATTCACATCAATCAGGTATGGCCACGACTAATGTTTAATTTTTAAATTGATCTTTGAGAACGGAAATGAATATATACATATTTTCGGTCTATGTTTTGGGGACACAGAATTGATTGAAAATATACGGTCCATGGATTCTCTTACATCCAATTTTGAACCATCGATAATAATAAAACAAAAATATGTTTGGTTAGCTTTTGATATTCCAAACTTCATAAATTTCAATTTATAAAAAAAAAAAGTTCTGATGAAAATATAATGGTGCGTGAGAATAAAAGTTAGATAAATAAAATAAAGAGATTAATTTCTCTGGAATAAAACATATCCTGAAATATAATTGTCCCATGCGTTCTTTGAAACAAGTATTAAATCATTGAAATCCTTGAAATGAATTATTACAAGAAGAAATATAAAATTGATAGAAAAAATTACATGAACAATTTTTAAAATGTTAATTGCATTTGATTAAGCTCTGTGGGATGTATTGAATGTATTCCATAATTTTGTGAGTGCTGATTTAAGGTATCGATATGATTTAGCTCTGGTGGATGAAGCATGTTGATGTAAGGATTGAAGGGTATCATTTGATTAAAGTTTGCATGATGATCAATTATGTTGTTGGAATTCATATGATTTTGGTTGATCATTTCTTCTAACTGTTGATAAGTCATGTTGATATGATTTAGCTCTTGTGGATGAGGCATGTTCATGTGAGGATTGAAGGGTAGCCCTTGTTGTGGTTGCATTTCGAAAAATTGTGAACCTGAAAGATTTCTGTTTGATGATGAATTTTGAATATGAATATTAGTATGAGTGGTATTCTCTATAACCATGTCATGAATACTTTTTCTCTTCTTTTGCTCTTTTGATTTACTTTGGCGGATAAAATACTTTTGTGCATGGCTTGCCACTTGACTTGCACTCTTGGTTTGAATGTAGGCTGAAATCTTTTTCCAATTTCCTTTTCCATATATATCAAGTCCTTCTAAAAATCGCCTGTGAAAAAAAATTTAAGAATTAATATAATGTTATGGTAAATAAATATAAAATCTTAATTACAATTTCGAATTTAAATTTAAAAACTAAAAATATATTTATCGAAAAAGTAAATAAACAAAAATATTGACACTAAAATCACCTGTGCTCCACTTTCGTCCATGTTATCCTTCTTCCTTTGTTGGAGTGAAACTGTATGTGCTCGGATGTTTGAGATGGTAGCAACATCCGAGGAGCTTCGACAACGATCGGAAAAGGATGGTCGTGGAAGGCGGTCGGAACATTAGAGGTGTCCGATGACACACCATTCAAGTCATCCCAATCCATACTCAACTCCTTCCACCAATCCACACTCTCTTCTGCCATTGCTTTTTTCTTTTCCAACTCACTATTACAGATATTCACTTTGAATGCTTTCTATCTTTCCTTACTTTTCTCTGGATCTCTTTCTTATTTATAGATAAGATCTATCAAAATAATGATAAATAATGTTAAGATATTAATATCTACACGAATATCTTTTTTTGAAAATTCATTATACAAGTTATAAAATAGAAATATATATATATATATATATATATATATATATATATATATATATATATATATATATGGTGTTGTATATATTAAGATTAACTAACCTCCTTAACTAAAATAACTAACAAAATTATAAAGAAATATATTCGAATTGAATAGTTCTATGCGTGATTTTTAAAAAAACTAATTGATGCTTGAGATTATAAATGATATAGTTTAAACTAGATATTAATTATATTATGTGTTCATTAAAATTAGATAAGAAGAGAATATATATTTAAAAGCCCAATTTTTCATTGGGCTTTTATTTAAATATTGATAATCAAAAGTATATAAAAGATATACTTATACTAAATGCAAAATAAAATAAATTATAATAATATAGATATCTAACGATAAAATAAAATATATCACAATATCCTATTATAATAATAAATTATAATAATATAGATATCTAACGATAAAATGAAATATATCACAATGTCTCATTAATAAGATTATGTGTAATTATTTAGAAGTTGACGTTGGATATTATAAATGATGTACTTCAAACTACATGATAACTTAGATAACTATAAGATATTAATAATCTTACGTGATCATAAAATTAGATAACTAAATATTTATTTAAAAGCCTATTTTTTAAAAAAATATGTTTTTTTAATATTAATAATTAGTAATATAAAAGATATTTTTGACATATAAGATAAATTTTGCACGCATACTGTTCAAACTCGACAGAGTTTTGACGAAGACCAGATACAATTTTGAACAATATATGGTGAATTTTTAAGTTGGTTTTGGAGACAAAAAAAAATGTGTACATATATATCTCGGCTCTATCTCATATTTGTTTACATTTTCAATTATCAAAACACTTATAATTTATTAGGTAATTTGAAAATTTATTTTTATGGTTCTCTTTGGTTAGTGTTTGTTTTAGTTAAGAAATCCTTTTTTTTTTATTTTGCTACACAATTTTTTTATTTTCTTTATTCTACTTATTCAATATGTACACAAAGTTCACTTAGATTTTTAAAGTGTTAACTTTCATTATACATTTAGTTCTTTTATGTTATTTCGTTCAAATAATGTATTGTAATTAACGAAAAATAAATTTTCAGTGAAATAAACAATTTATAAGATACACTTTTGATACATAACATTGTTTTTAATTATTTTTTTCGCTTTTAAATGTCATATTTTCAATAATGTTCAGACAAGATCATCTACTAATACAAGAATGTCTAATAACTCATGTTAAGTACTTTGCTTAAACACTTAATAACGTCTAACGTATTAAATGCTTGTACGATTTGTACTCTTTTCTATGTTGTATTGCGTTCTCTTTATTTGTGTAGGTCACAAAAGTACAAAGCTTTTCCAAATGATTTGTGTTGGATCAGAAGAACATTATGAGATAGGAAGACATTCTAGGAATGTTTCTTCAAGTTCTTTATGTTTGCTCATCCGTACAAGCTTTCTCTCTAAAAACATATAAGCACAAGAAATAAAGATTTTTGTTAAGGAAATTATGAGGCAGTTGCAAGAGTGAATGTATTGTAGGTTTTTCAAGGTTGATTATCATTGTTTCTCAACGTGTAAAATAAGTTATAAAGGGAACTTGAGTTTTAGTGAGACATCTTTTTTGGCATCTAAATTACATTGTTCTACGTGGGAGAGAGAGTTAGCAAAGGAGTTATATTCAAACGGATTTCGAAATTCGTTCATATCTTAAACATATTTTGAAATTCGTCGAAACCTTTAACAAATTTCGAAATTCGTTTGAATATGCAAATGCTTTTACTTTTAATTTATAATTAATTTGTTGCACAAAATTTATTATTTTAAATTTTTTACTAGTTAGTTAGTTGATTCATTTTAACTTGAAGTTTTATTATTTTAAATTTATTTATAACTGAAAGTTGCAGCAGCGAAGACACATCATGTCACCAATATCTCACCCATCGGGGGATGAAAAATGTTGGTCTCAAAGTGCTATCTCTCTCTCAGCGAACACTAACAATAAACTTTATTTAACTAGAATTTAACACAAAATTGTTGAATACCTTCATTACATGGTCCAAATTTATTTAACTTTTTATCATGGGATCTCCCCTCAATCCTACACAACAATAATTAATATAAAATTTATTGAAACCAAACAATAACCATTAAAATTTAAGTTTTGCACTAACCTTGCCTACCATAAATCTTGTGAACCTCCTAAAAATCCACCAACTTTCTCTTTTATTTTAGGAACATCCTCGTGTTTTTCCTCCTCAAATGTTGCTCAATTAAATGCTCATCAACATGAACATTAATATCAACTTCTTCACGCCTTTTACGAATGGAAGCCGTAATTTTTCTCCTCCTTCATTTTATGAAAAACTTTATTTCCTATACATAAATACACCTCGAGTTTTAGCTATATCTGTCAAAAATTAATAAAATTGAAGTAAAAGATTAATTAACACCACAAATTAAATCAATTGTAAACTTATCAAAACCTATTAAATCATTAAAACTAAAAAACATTAATTAAAAGAATTACGTAATAAATGAATTTCGAAAGGCTTTCAACAAATTTCAAAATCTTTTCAGCCTCCATCGTATTTCAAGTTTTGTTTAACACTTCAATGCATTTTGAAATCCGTTATATGCATCCAAACCAACCCAAATCCAATACACACATGTATATATACAATTATACCTAATTCATCGAAACAAAACCAAGCACGAAATGAAAACAAATGAAAGAAATTGTGATGGAGATGAAGGAAACTGTAATGAAGTTCCGTAAATGGAGAAGAAAGCAGCAGTCACGAACCAATGGACGAAAATGGAGAAGAAAGCACCGATTTGAGATGAAGAATGAAGAAGAAAGGGAGAAGAACAAAGATGCAAGAAGAAGAGATCAAAGAAGAAAGGGGTGCAGAGTGTGTGTGGCGACTAAGGTTTCTTTCCCTTTTGTTTCCTCAAATTGTGATCAAATGGTCAAACCATTTACTTCAATAAAAACAAAGTTATCGCGAAACACTTTGAGCATTTCTGAAAAATTTGGAGGCATAAAAAGAAATGCATGGGAGTGGAGGTACAGGGAGAAGCTCCTTGAGTCGAAACTGCTGAGATTGATATTCACATCCAACATGTTTTTTTTCATTCTTTTAATTTTACAACACTCTTTTATTTAAAAACTATTTTTTAGAACTTCATTTTTTTTAAATTATAATTGTCATTGTTAAAAACATTACAGAAATTAATTTTGGCAGTGTAAATAAATTAAGAAAATAGAAACAATAATAAAATAAAGTAAAAATATTAAGATTGATAAAAAGAAGAGAGGAGAAGGGTTGGTGTATCTACAAGGGCCGGACGCCGTACGGAAGGATCCATGTGAGCGGACGCCCAAGCTATGTGAGCGGACGCCCAAGCTAATTGGGCGGATCTCCATACGGACAAGGCGGACGCCCATATCATATGGGCGGACACGACGAGCAAAACCGGACGCCGTACGGAAGAGCCCACATGGGCGGATCCCGCATGGGCGGATCCCACATGGGCGGATCTTCGCGGACACGGCCAGCGAAACCGGACGCCGTACCAAAGAGCCCACATGGGCGGATCTCCGTGCGCGCGAGGCAGACGCCCATTTCACATGGGCGGACGTCCACGCCCGCCAAAACACTAATCAACATGACTTAAGGAAAAGTAGCCTGGTTTAAAGGTAAGTAGAAATTAGAAGCTATCGGGCCGTTTTGGGCCGTGATTAACTTTTCACTAATCCCAGGCCCATAGCGAAAACTATAAATACAGGTCCACGGTGAGTGGTAGATAGGTTACATTGAATGCACATTTATTGCTACTACTGAAAATAGCCACTGCTCTGAAACTGACTTTGGCATCGGAGAATCTTTTGTAGGTCTCCACCCCTCCGGATCAAGAGGAGAGCCAAAGCGCCAGGAGAAGATCAGTCACGAAGACGAGACCGCGGGAGGACTTGGAAGACTTGGAACCGCACAGCCCTACACATCCGAAACATTTGGCGCCCACCGTGGGGCCGTGTGATTTAAAAAACCCAATGGTGACCACGAGAAACATGAGCTTAGACGATCCCGCTGAGATGATGCGCGTGCTACAACAAAAAATGGACGAGATGCAGCAACGTCATGAAGAAGAGATGGCGGCCGTGAAGGCCGACTGCGAAGCCCGGATAGCTCGGGAGATCGGGCAGATGAACGGGGAAGAACGAACGAGGGATAAAGGAAAGGGGGTGGAAGGAGAACGCCCGCCCCCGGACACCGAGGGCGATCGGACTTGGAGGCCTTCCGAGTCGGAGGCAGAAGAAAGCAAGGCTAAGTCGGTGCATGCGGAAAGCGCTGCCGAGGACGGGCGGATGGTTGTCAAGCCGGAGCCTTCATCCACCCTATTGCTCCCGTTTACCCAGAGCATAATGAATGTCCAAATCTCGGAGCAATTCATGGCTCCGCAGTTCAAAATGTATAACGGGACGACGGACCCTGCTTCCCATATCCAGACGTTCTCGAACGCGATGGCGTTCCGAACAGGCAATGACGCCATCTGGTGCCGAGCGTTCTCGCTCTCATTGGAGGACGAGGCGTTGGAATGGTTCAACACCCTCCCCCCTAATTCGATAGAAAATTTCGCCGGGTTGAAACAGCTGTTCGTCAAACAATTTGCGGCCAGCAGCACTCAAGACCTGACCGTGTTCGAATTAATGACCCTCAAGCAGGAGAAGGACGAGACCTTGCGGACGTTCATGGACAGATATCAGAAGACCATCCGGCGTGTGAAAAGCCTGACACCGGAGCTCGCCCTTCACTACATCTTGCCGGCTCTTAAGCCGGGGCCGTTCAAAGATAGTGTCTGCAGGCGAGCACCCAAAACAATGGAGGAGTTGAGGGAAAGAGCAGCTGATGAAATAAGGGTGGAGGAGATGAAGCTCTCCTATAAAAAAGAAAATCAAGAAGCCAGGGGAGAGAGGACGGACGGTAATAAGCCCGCCAATGCTACGGGAAAAACGTTCGGCCTTAGGCCCCGGGAGCAGAAGAAAGGACCTCGCTTCCAACAATATACGCCCTTGAACGCCTCAAGGGAGAAAATTCTCCGAGAGGCCCTAAGTGCAGAACTGATAGTGGAGCATGAGGGACTCCCAACTTTGAAGGGCGCTGACCGGAGCAAACATTGCTCCTACCACAAAAACATGGGTCACAGCACCGAAGAATGCCGGACCCTCAAGGACAAAATAGAAGAACTCATCCGGGCGGGAAAACTTAAGAAGTACGTCCGAGACGAGCGCCCGTCGCAGTCAACCGAACGGTCCGCCCAGAGACCGGCCTACCGAAAGGATAAGCCGCGGAATCCCCGAGCGGAACGACCCCGCTCCGAAAGGCGCCCGAGCCGAAGTCGAAGCCGCAGCCGGGAACGCCCCTTGAGAGGACACATTAATACCATTTCCGGAGGATTCGCGGGAGGAGGATCATCTTCTGCCGCCCGTAAACGCCACGTTCGGGCCCTCCAATCCGTCCATCTGGTTGACAAGCCGCGTCGCTCCATGCCGCCAATTACCTTCTCGGACGAGGACTTTCACGCCCCTGATCCCGACCAGGACGACCCAATGGTCATAACGGCAGAGATAGCACGGTATGGGATAAGCAAAGTCCTGGTTGACCAAGGAAGTTCGGTCAACATCCTTTACTGGAAGACCTTCCTGCAAATGGATATCTCAGAAGATCTGATTGTCCCCTACGATGGGCAGATAGTAGGGTTTGCAGGAGAAAGAGTTGACACAAGGGGATATGTGGAGTTGAGGACGAGGTTGGGGACCGGACGATCTAGCGAGGAGAAGAGGGTCCGGTATCTGCTGGTAGAGGCGAGCACCTCATATAACGTGCTGCTCGGAAGGCCGTGCTTAAACGCTTTTGGAGCAATCGTCTCTACCCCCCACCTCACAATGAAATACCCCTCCGAGAAGGGAATTATTTGTACAGTCCGGGCGGACCAGAAGACGGCGCGAGAATGTTACGCAGCAGGGTTGAAGTTGCACGTCCGTCCCGCAAAAAGGCGGGCGGCCGGCTCGGAGGTGGCCATGGCCGACCTTGATCCTAGGACGAATACCGAGGACCGGCTGGAACCTATGGGAGAAACCCAACCTATCCTGATAGGAAAGGAACCTGCCCAAACCACTCGCATCGCCAGGGAGCTGAACCTCGAGATGGAAAAGGAGTTGAGAGCGCTCTTGTGGAGGAACCGTGATCTCTTTGCATGGACGGCAGCGGATATGCCAGGCATTCATCCTGCGGTGATGTGCCACAAGCTCTCGCTTTTCCAGAATGCACGACCTATAGCCCAGAAAAAGCGAAGAATGGGCGAGGAGAAGCGCAAGGCGGTCGAAGAGGAGGTAGAGAAGTTGAAGAGAGCCGGATTCGTCCGGGCTGTCACCTACACCACATGGCTAGCTAACGTGGTCATGGTGAAGAAGGCTAGCGGGAAGTGGCGCATGTGTACCGACTACACGGATCTGAACAAGGCCTGCCCAAAGGATTCGCACCCCCTACCCAGCATAGACGCCCTGGTGGACGGCGCCTCCGGACACCGAGTGCTGAGTTTCCTGGATGCATATTCCGGGTATAATCAGATACCCATGTACGGACCAGACATCGAGAAGACAGCATTCATCACAGAGAAGGCTAACTTCTGCTATGAGGTTATGCCGTTCGGCCTGAAGAATGCGGGGGCGACATACCAGCGCCTAATGGATCGAATCTTCCGGGACCAGATAGGCCGGTGCATGGACGTATATGTGGACGACATGGTGGTCCGATCGGCAGATGGAGAGGGACACATCCAAGACCTTGAGGAGGTTTTTCGCCAAGTAAGGAAATTCGGCATGCGCTTGAACCCCGCAAAGTGTACGTTCGGGGTAGCCGCCGGAAAGTTCTTGGGTTTTATGCTGACATCAAGGGGGATTGAGGCTAACCCAGACAAGTGTGACGCGGTACTGAAAATGCAGAGTCCGGCCACCCTTAAGGAAGTCCAGAGACTGGTCGGACGCCTCACTGCCTTGTCCCGATTTATCCCCAAGCTAGCAGAGCGGATGAGGCCGGTCCTGCGTAAGCTGAAGAAAGGGGCCGGCCCGTCATGGGACGACGAATGCGAGCGAGCGTTCCAAGACGTCAAAGCCATCCTAAGTAACCCACCGGTCATGAACCGCCCGGTTCCGGGTGGAGATTTGCATATCTTCTTGGGAGTATCTGAAACGGCCGTCAGCGCCGTATTGATGCAAGAGCGGCCTCAAGCGAGATTAATTTACTTCGTGAGTCGAACGCTCCTAGATGCAGAAACCCGGTATCAGCGGGTAGAGAAGGTGGCCTTGGCTTTATTGCACGCATCCCGAAGGCTTCGCCCTTACTTTCAAAGTTATCAAGTGATAGTCCGGACGGACTTCCCAATCTCCAAAATCCTCAGAAAGCCGGACCTAGCCGGACGGATGGTGGCATGGGCAGTAGAGCTCTCAGAGTTCGGCTTGCGCTATGAACCAAGGGGATCGGTTAAAGGCCAACATTTGGCAGATTTCGCGGCCGAATTACCCCCATCCGGCCTAGAAGACTGGAATCTGTACGTGGACGGAGCGTCCGGGCGTTCGATAAGCGGGGCCGGCATCGTTCTTGAAGGCCCCAACGGATTCTTACTGGAGCATTCCTTGATATTCAAATTCAAAGTATCCAACAACCAGGCCGAGTATGAGGCCCTGATAGCCGGCCTCGAGTTGGCAAAAGACATGGGGGCGCGGAGGATAACCTGCCGGACGGACTCTGAGTTGGTGGTAGGCCAAATGAACGGCAACTTCCAAGTCAGAGAGGAGCGCCTTTTACGATACTACCAACGAGCGGCGGAACTCGCAAGGGCGTTCGATAAAGTGACATACAGCACATTCCCAGAGAACAAAACACGAGGGCGGACGTACTGTCTAAACTCAGTTCGGGAAAGGAAAAGGGACAGTTGACTACTGTCGTGCGGCAGGTTCTACTTCAGCCTTCGGTAGAATGCTCGGCGGTATCCGATGGAGGGCAGGACTGGCGTGCAGAAATCAGGGAGATCATGACCCGCCAGGACGAGGGGCGGACGGTAGGTCCGGGCGAAGCCAAGAAAATCGCCCGTTACCTTATTGTGGGGGATGACTTATACCGAAGAGGATTCTCCTCCCCCCTCCTTAAGTGCTTGGGGAACGAAGAGGCATGCTATGTCATGGACGAGCTACACAACGGCGTTTGTGGTTTCCACACAGGCTGGAGAACGTTAAAAGCCCGGTTACTGAGAGCCGGATATTATTGGCCTACCATGGAGGCGGACACAAAAGCGTTCGTCCAGCGCTGCGTTCGCTGTCAGGAACATTCCAACAACACCCATCTTCCGCCACATGCCTTACGTTCAATATCCTCCCCATGGCCATTCGCCCAATGGGGAATGGACATCGTAGGACCATTCCCAGTAGGGCAAGCGCAGAGGAAGTTCCTCTTGGTGGCGGTGGATTACTTCACCAAGTGGGTAGAGGCCGAGCCCTTGGCGACCATCACGGCCGCCCAGGTCCAGAAATTCTGTTGGAAGTTGATATGTCGCTTCGGCCTCCCCCGATCCATCATCACAGACAACGGCCGGCAGTTTATAGATAAAAAACTCGCCGAATTCTTCAAAGGATTGGGAATCAAGCACATTACCAGCTCCGTGGAGCATCCCCAGACGAACGGTCAAGCCGAAGCAATGAACAAGACCATAGTTTCGGAACTCAAGCGGCGTTTGGGAGAAAGGAAGGGAGCGTGGGTGGACGAACTGCCCGAGGTCCTATGGGCCTATAGATGCACACCTCATGGAACCACAGGCGAAACCCCTTTCAACTTAACTTATGGTACTGATGCTATGTTGCCGGTTGAGCTGGGCGAACCGTCCTTGAGGCGAGAAGTCGAGGACCTGAACCTCAACGACCAAGAGTTGAGAATCGAGTTGGACTCCCTGGACGAACGGCGCGATCGAGCGGCGCTGAGGGCCGAAGCATGCAAGCGCATGGTGGAAAGAAAATACAACTCCAAGGTCCGGCCAAGAAGCTTCCAGGAGGGGGACCTAGTATGGAGAAAAGCGGGAGACGCCCGCCGAAACCCAACTCATGGAAAGCTGGCCGCCAAGTGGGAAGGGCCGTTCCGAGTAATGGAGGCCCTGGGAAACGGAGCGTATAGGCTGGAGCGCATGGACGGACGTCCCATCCCTAACACTTGGAACGCCACGCATCTAAAGTTTTATTTCAGTTAACTTCCACGGCTTGATGTAATGTACCCCCATGGTTAATGAATCAAGTTCTATTTTCTCCTATGAAACTCACTTTGTTTTGTAGACATCTAATTCAGAACGAGCGTTCCAAAGAGAACGACTCTCAGCTTGGTTGGGCGACGAAGCGAAGAGACGTCCGCCCTACCAAACCCAAGCTGGCGAACGAGCGTTCCAAAGAGAACGACTCTCAGCTTGGTTGGGCGACGAAGCGAAGAGACGTCCGCCCTACCAAACCCAAGCTGGCGAACGAGCGTTCCAAAGAGAACGACTCTCAGCTTGGTTGGGCGACGAAGCGAAGAGACGTCCGCCCTACCAAACCCAAGCTGGCGAACGAGCGTTCCAAAGAGAACGACTCTCAGCTTGGTTGGGCGACGAAGCGAAGAGACGTCCGCCCTACCAAACCCAAGCTGGCGAACGAGCGTTCCAAAGAGAACGACTCTCAGCTTGGTTGGGCGACGAAGCGAAGAGACGTCCGCCCTACCAAACCCAAGCTGGCGAACGAGCGTTCCAAAGAGAACGACTCTCAGCTTGGTTGGGCGACGAAGCGAAGAGACGTCCGCCCTACCAAACCCAAGCTGGCGAACGAGCGTTCCAAAGAGAACGACTCTCAGCTTGGTTGGGCGACGAAGCGAAGAGACGTCCGCCCTACCAAACCCAAGCTGGCGAACGAGCGTTCCAAAGAGAACGACTCTCAGCTTGGTTGGGCGACGAAGCGAAGAGACGTCCGCCCTACCAAACCCAAGCTGGCGAACGAGCGTTCCAAAGAGAACGACTCTCAGCTTGGTTGGGCGACGAGGCGAATCCAAAGAGAACGACTCAGTTTGATCGGGTGGGCCATGAAGCGAAAGTTAAACATCTAAAAGCTAAACGTCGACACCCGCCCGGGAAAAGGAGGCGTCATTCCCCCCGGCCGGACCGGTACTAAAGCAAGTCCTTTGTAGGAATAAAAGGTGCACAAAATATACGAAACAGGAAAAACCAACTGTGTATTAATCAGGGACGCTGAAACGCGCCGATTTACAAAAGGACCGCCCGGCCAACTTCTGGACAATCCGAGATGTTGGGCGGATGGTCACGAGATACACCAAAAAATTAAAAGAAAAAGAATCCTAAACGTTTTTCCCGGATGCCGCCTCTACAGTTGGCCCGTCGTCTTCAACCACATTCAAATCCATAAGGACGCCGTCGAAAACGTCCTTCTCTATATCCACGCCCAAAGAAAACGGATCCTGGATGCCCGCCAGCAGAGTTACCTGACGAAGGGCTTTGTTGAACCCTTCCTCATGTTCAAACATAATGGTCGACTCCAACTCGGCAACCTGCTCCTTGGCCTTAGTAACTTCAAGAGTGAGCTCCTCGTTGGTCTTAGCATGATCCGTTTCGACCTCTTTTAGGCGGGCTACCTCCGCCTTCAGCTGGCGACCTTCCTCCGCCAAGCGCTCCTGTTCGGCCTGGGCGGTTGCCAAACTTTTGGCGGCCTCCCTCTTGGCCTCCTCAAGATCGGCTTCTAACTGTTCGATCTTCTTATCGTATTCATCCTGGTTAAGGACCATCTGCTCCAAGGTCAACTGAAGGGAGGCTGCATTCTTCTTCTCCTTGTCGAGCTCGGCCCGGACCTCCGCCACGCCGGGGCGGTCAGCAAACTTTCTTAAGTACCAGGCCAGAGCGGATGTCCGGGTAGACATCTCTAGCATGGCGTTGGTTAGCTCCAGCTCGGACAAGGGTTCAATAAGCGCCCGCTGAGAGGAGCTCATATGGAATTTTGCCCGGTCGCTCATGCTGAACTCCGGGCTGAAAACACCGCCAGGAATGGGGACGGCCAATACCCTCTCCCGCTCTTTCTCTTTGCCCTTGTCCTTACGGGCTTTCTTCGAAGCTGACCGAGACGAAGAGCCCTCCTTGTCTTGACGTCCCTCAGCAGTAGGATCTTTTCTCTTTCGAGTAGGATCCGCGGAAGTCATGGCCGCCCCAGACGTTGGACCTACTTGGACGGCCGCCATCTCCGGTTGATGCTCCCGGATTCTAATCTTCACGCCTGGACCCCCGGCCTTACCAGTGGGGGGGACCCGTCCAGTCGGAGCGCCGGCAGGAGGGGGCGCGGCACTGCGGGAGCACCGGTTGGCCGGGCCGTCGACGAGCTGGCACCGGACTTCTTCCTGACGGTCAGGAAGTTGGATTTGCGGGGGCCCGGAGTCGTCATTAGTTCTGCAAAAAACAAAGAAATTCAGAAAAATTAACGTCAGTATGCGAAAAACGAGCACACCTAATGTGACAAGACCATACCGAACGCCTTTGGTCCACAATCCTCAAGACTAAGGCATTCAACCAGGTGGCGGGCGGAGATCCGGCGAGGGAGGGTGTTAATGGTGCGCACGGCCTCTCGGTCGGGTGCTGTCAAATCCCCGATTGAAGTCGCCCGTATTCGTCGAGGGTCCCTCGTCCAATAGAATGGGAACAGCGGCCTCCCTTCACTATCGGAAAACTCGTGGAGGCCGGCCTTGTCAACGATTATTTTAAAGTAATGTTGCTTGAAATTTTTAAAGGAATCGGAGAAGGGGCGGAAAAGGGTCCTGTCCCGCACCGAATTAAAAGATACCCAACCGCCAGAAGAAGGGCGGACTTCGAAATAGTGAAAGAAAACTGGAATGGTGGGAGTGACACCCACTGCTGAACACATCGCCGTAAACGCCTGCACAGCCGCCCACGAATTGGGATGCAGCTGCGTCGGAGCCACATTAGCTTCCCGAAGAACGGCCGTTTGAAAATTAGTAAAGGGCACCCGGACGAAAAGATGAGTGAAGAAGGTCACGTACATGAAGAAGAAATCGTAAGGACTAGATCGCCCATCATGAAAGACCCTTTCGTTCAACAAAGTCACCCCCGCACGAATTAACCTCGAATCCTCCATATCCCGTACGATATGGGTATGGCGGATCCGCCATTCTAAATCCTTGCGATAAGCATAGCAGGAAGCATACCGACTAGGAACGACGGGAGCCAACTCCGATATCACCGTCCCTTCACCATCCGGCTCGAAGGGCGACCCGACTACACGAATACCGCCTTTGAGCAAGAACAGAGGCACACCATTGAATATCCGGTCGTTCATCGAGACCGGTGACCCAGGGTCCCCTCCGGAAGACCCAACCGCCTCCTCCAAAAAACGAGAAGAAGCCGAACTTAGAGAATCGCCGCTGTCGCCCTACGCCGACCCCTCCCGGACTCTGCCCGACGACCCAGAACCTGACTCAATGGACATAGATGCCATTTATTACCTGAGGGAAAAAGAATCTCGAACTCCTGAGTAAAGAAGATAAGTGAAAATGACCCCGTTTAAACACCCTATTTATAGGGAAAAATTAGTAACCGCTGGATATATCATGGCCGTTAGATTCGGTACAACCAACGCTCCGGATTTGGCGACGCTTCAGCTCTATTCACTGGGGACGCGCCACGTGTTTTCCCGCCTAAAATCCAAATTCAAAAAGCCCACTGAATAAAGCCCAATTACGGGTTCCCGATCCCCACGCGCCGTATTCAAAATCCTACGTTCACTACGTGTACTAGGACTTGGGGGGCTTGTGTACCAGAGTGTCGGGCGCCGCACGAAGGACGCCCGAAATACCGGGCGCCGTACGAAGGGCGCCGAAGTACCAGGCGCCGTACGAGGGGCGCCGAAGTGCCAGGCGCCGTACGAAAGACGCCCGAAATACCGGGCGCCGTGCGGAAGGACCGGAGTCCACTCCGGAGGCTACGGCGACTTACGACAATGCCTGTACGCAATCGTAGAAGGCACACCGGAGGCTCATGCGTTGAAGAGCCGGCCAAAGATTGAACCTAGACCCGGTATAAACTCTCCTAACCCTCTTGTAGCAGGGAGGAACACCTACCAACCGGGCCGAACCTCTTTATAAGAAAAACTTTGAAGAACTCACAAGGAATCCTACCATCACAGAGCAGCCCGGCACGACAGCCACTGCATCAAATCTTGTCTGTTAGGTGACCCAAAGTCCCACGTTCACTACGAGCACTAGGACTTGGGGGGCTTGTGTATCTACAAGGGCCGGACGCCGTACGGAAGGATCCATGTGAGCGGACGCCCAAGCTATGTGAGTGGACGCCCAAGCTAATTGGGCGGATCTCCATACGGACAAGGCGGACGCCCATATCATATGGGCGGACACGACGAGCAAAACCGGACGCCGTACGGAAGAGCCCACATGGGCGGATCCCGCATGGGCGGATCCCACATGGGCGGATCTTCGCGGACACGGCCAGCGAAACCGGACGCCGTACCAAAGAGCCCACATGGGCGGATCTCCGTGCGCGCGAGGCAGACGCCCATTTCACATGGGCGGACGTCCACGCCCGCCAAAACACTAATCAACATGACTTAAGGAAAAGTAGCCTGGTTTAAAGGTAAGTAGAAATTAGAAGCTATCGGGCCGTTTTGGGCCGTGATTAACTTTTCACTAATCCCAGGCCCATAGCGAAAACTATAAATACAGGTCCACGGTGAGTGGTAGATAGGTTACATTGAATGCACATTTATTGCTACTACTGAAAATAGCCACTGCTCTGAAACTGACTTTGGCATCGGAGAATCTTTTGTAGGTCTCCACCCCTCCGGATCAAGAGGAGAGCCAAAGCGCCAGGAGAAGATCAGTCACGAAGACGAGACCGCGGGAGGACTTGGAAGACTTGGAACCGCACAGCCCTACACATCCGAAACAGTTGGCTTTTGATGATTTGTAACAACTAACTACAAGTTAATTACATTAATGTATATATGTGGATGCATTAATGGCAGAAAGCAGAGGAGACTTGCATCATCAATTATATTATTTTATTTCATAAGTTAAAAAAATAAAAGAAAGAAAAGAATAGTCTGGATAATTATAAATAACGCTAAAAAGTGGTTTGGTTTACCTATTTTGCTCAAAATAATCTCCAAAACATGGGCTTTTCTCGCTGCACCTATTTTTTTCTTTAAGTATTTTTAAAAGAATTTCATCAATCTTTAAAATAATTACAATAATTTAATACATGTACTATACTCTTTAGTGAATTTTGTTTTACCATAACTTATGTGTTTAGGATATCTTAATACATATATAGCTTTCAGCATGTTATCCTGTAAGGTTTCTTTTTTCATTAGACACCATTTTGTTATACACTATTATTAAATTTCAAAACAATGATTGTTAATGATCTTGTTTTAACCATTATAATTATAAAATAAAAGTGAATTTAGTTTTACATAATAAAAAAAATCAATACATAATTTCACAATGTAATGAATTATAGATGATGCAAGAAGAATGAAGAAACAGGTAATTAAGATATTTTGAAAGGAAAATTTTTAAACATTTGTTTTTTTTTGGTAAATATTTTAAAAGTAATTTTGTAATTTTTTTCAATAAATTATTGTGCATCTGCCTATTTTGGTAGCCAACTTTTTTACGGATTGTTGTGTTCCTAACATCTCACTCACTAACTCAGGTGAGGAAGAACGCTTTGTGGTTTTTGTTGTTATAAATTGTATAATCAAAGATTGTTCCAGAAAAGACCAGAAAGGGAAAGATGGTGGTGCTGTCATCGGAGGATGAATTCGACGAGGAGCCCGGCGAGGTTATTGAATCAGCGCCGCCGCAGAAGGTGGGAGAAGAGAGGCAACTCAGAGGTCTCAAGAAGAAGCTTCTCAGACACGGACACGGCTGGGAAACCCCCAACTTCAACGACGTCGTAACGGGTTAGTCACCACAACCAACCACCGTGGCTCTAATATTTTACATTCTATCGATATAAATTAGTTATCAATGCAGTTCACCGTGTTGAGACATTGCTCGATGGAGCGGCGTTGGGTTCTTCCACTTGGGACACGGATCAACCCTTGACGTTTACTCTTGGCAATGGTGATGTTCCTGGGTTGGACCGTGGGATTACGAGTATGAAGAAAGGGGAGGTGGCATTGTTCACATTACCTGCAGATGGTGAAGGTGATGTTTGGCGTGATTCCGACTCCGTTGTGCAGTTTGAGGTGGAACTCCTTTCGTGGATCAGAGTGGTGGATGTGTGCAAAGATGGTGGCGTTATCAAGAAAATTGTGGAGCAGGGGAGTGGGAACGACCGCCCTTCTGATCTCGATGAAGTGCTTGGTAGTATTCTACCACTTCCTTGTTGTGCCTGTTTATGCTTCTTTCTTTGTCCTTGCATCAATTGAACATATTACTAAGTAGAGGGTTGTATGTTAGAATGTGATTTTCACAGCCTCTGAGTATGTCGATCAACTGAGACACAGTTAGTTTAATTAGTGGTCTCGAGTTTAGGTTTGACTTTGTAACTGTGGTTTAAATATTTCAGGAAGAGTCATTTGGCTCTTGGTTGTGGTGTTATGATTTTTTCTTGTGGAGGATACCAAAAAGAATAAGTTGACTTCCATATTTTGTTGTTGTACAGATTTTTCACAATACTAACGTAGTAATAATCGGCTTAGATAAGTAGTTATTTCAAAAAGGCAGTAATCTTATCGCACGTGGCGATCCATGATCGGATGACAGTGTTAAAAATCTTTACAATAATAGAGCATTTTGATTTAGTTCATATAGTTGCACATTTTGATGATTTCTGTAGCTGTATTGCTCTTGGCACGCAGTGAAGATTTTGTCAGCTTATTAGTTTGTGTTGGATATTTTGCCATTGCAGTGAAGTATCACGTGGCACTAGTTGATGGTACTGTTGTTGAAGAGACACCTGAAGGAGGAGTTGAGTTTTTCGTGAAGGATGGTATGCTGTTCACGTAGCTCTATCTCTTATTGATTTCATGTAATAGGGAGTATAGTTTCATTTTTCATCTCACAGTTTGTATGACTAATTATGGTGCTGGTTGAAGGTCATCTTTTTCCGATTTTGCCAAAAGTGATCATGACTATGACGAGGGGAGAAAAGGCCGAATTAATTGTCCAACCTCAGTGTATGTTTTTTGTGCCTCTCACTTGCCTAAATTTCCACATTTTTTGGCTTTTCTGGTAATTAAATGAATGGCTTTTTGTATTGGCCGAATTTCCTTATTTTGTTGAGAGTTGGGATACATGAAACTTTGGTGGTCTCAAAATAGGAGCCTGATTGGTGTAACAATCCCTGTAGTCCATTGCAACGTTTATGCTTCTCTCCTATTCAGTTTCTGTTCGCTAGCACTTTGGTTACTTTACCATAATATTCCTTGTTAAATAGACCAATGTAGGTAAGGGAACTGCCAACTTCCAACATTTGGCATAATTCTTTTCTATAAAGTGGGGTTCATTCCCGTTTAACCTTATTAGTTTTTACTGCTTCTTTCAAGTTCTGCTTGGAATTACGCTTATATTCATTATCTTGAGGGGTCTTGTAGTTTGATGACTTGGATGATTAATTTGGAATTTATTTTATATGGTTACTGCAGATGCCTTTGGGGAGACAGGAAGAGATTCTGGAACTGGGCTCTGTCGAATCCCACCAAATTCAGTACTGCATGCTAATATTGAATTGGTGTCCTTCAAGCCTGTGATAAATGTTACTGGTGACTCCAAGGTGCTTAAAAAGATATTGAAAGAAGGGGAGGGTGCTTTCACAGCCAATGAGGATGCACATGTTACTGGTAAAAATTTAAGAAAACAACATAATCAAGCTCAATAAGCTCAACCACTAGTTGATGGGTTATTAATGTAGTTGATTTGAATCAGAACAAATCTAGTTATTGTTATATGATGTGAGAAGAAATTTCAAACCTATGGTCATGGTCATATTATAATCTGTATTCATATTATTAGACTCTTGTGTGACTATAATTTTTCTATTTCCGATTTCGTGCATCTCCTCAATGTTAAAATTATTAACATATAAGTAGTAAATCACATAATCTAATGTTACTGAATTTTGATTCTAGTTTAAAATTGAAATACGATAATTTACCGAAAATTGTGATGAAAGAATAATTCTGTACATACACTTTCCATATTAAAATAATGAGTTGTTGTTAGCTAGTTTCCTGTTGTTATTCCCACATCTAGTGTCGCTTGATGTTATTGGGGACAGGAGTTAATGTTCTTTTTACCATGTTATTTGCCCATTCAATTTCAAATTTAAAGGAAAGGAAGAAGGCTCGGTTGAATAATTGCTTTTGATGAAATTCCTATTGCAGTCAGCTTCACAGCTATGCTAGAAGATGGCACGGTATTTGAGAAAAGGAAAACTGGTGAAGAACAACCCTTGGAATTCATAACTGATGAGGGTGAGGTTTTTCTTATCTATTTTAGCTACACTCTTTTGTACATTGTTTGTTATAATATGAAAATATCTTATCATAAATATATTAGATTATGCTCTAGTGTTAGTTTCTTAATTTCCTCATCATTTCTTAAGATTGACTATCAACTTTCCCTATCTATTGATGATTTGTTCCTTATCTAGCCCAAGATCTGAGGACCGCTCGCCCTTCCCCCCGGGTGCCACAGCCTGCCCCCATCATGGTTGTTCCCCCAACCTCCAAAGACAAGGGGAAAAGAAAATCTTCCAAGGAGAAGTCTTCCTCCTCCCAAAAAAGAAGCAAGAGGAGTTCTCCCGAAGGGCCTCTTCTAACGGGACCGCTCGACCCTAACGTCCATGTAGCCAAGCGAGTGAGCAATAACTTGTCGAGTGAAGAGAACGCATTCTTCAAGTGGATGACTTCTGAGGAGGCTGAGGACATGGCCTTTGAGCTGAACGTGCGGGCGGGGATTTGCATGGCCTTGTCCACAGGAAC